>NW_024068495.1:0-137428 GCF_009389715.1 Phoenix dactylifera | reverse complement strand
GTCCTCAATCTAACATGCAACACTATTATCAATCTAACATGCCAAAGCTGCTGACGAACCCTAGCAAACCGGCAGGAGCCTAGAAAGGGCTTGAGGAAATGAATGGATTGCCAGGTGAAGTACCAGAGTCTCATGACATTGCCCGGCTGCCATACGTGCAGGTGGTGGTAAAAAGGAGGTACGGTAGTTATTAAATTTCATAACTTTTACTTTCTTCACTCAAAGAATAAAAGCCTGGGACATTTCATGAATTACCAAGGTTATTAAATTATCACATAATGATTGTTCCTAACGGCCAGACTATATTGATTAAAGAAAATATTTTTTAAAACAATAAGTTTTCTTGGTTAATTAAGAATTTTTAAATTTTTAGGGTAATGTTTCCCATCTATAGAGATGCAAATGGTCGAGCAGCTCACAAGCAAAATAACAATAATATTTGTTGTGGGATGGGGTTCCCAGTTTAGTCCCACATCGGCTAATCAGCGGAAAGGTCTGTGCCTTATAATGAGGAGGCCTAAAACCTTTCCTCACGAGGCGCCCCTACGGGGACAAAACCGTGAGGGACACCTGTCCAGCAGCCACGCGCCTGCAGGTGGGTCCGCCACCGTGCGAGCCAAAGCGCCCACGGTTCCCAAAGCGGACAATACCATATCGCTCTGCCGAGCTGAGCTGCTCCAGCACTCTCTCGTTCAGACGAGGCACCTTTTATAGGACAAAACCGTGAGGGTAGGGGGCAACCTCCGCGGACCCCCGCGCCGTCAGGGCTCGGGACTGTCATTGGGCTCCGGCCCTGGGCGACCTCCCGCAGATCCGAAAGCGACAATCCCAGAGCGGACAATACCTCGCGAGGGACGCAGATGCTTTCCCTGCTCGGCCGGTGTGTGGGCTGGTGTCGGGGCTCCGACCCCACATCAGATGGCGCTAGAGGAAGGGACCCGGCCACGCACAGACCTTCCCACTGGGGGGGCTGTGTTGTGGGATGGGGTTCCCAGTTTAGTCCCACATCGGCTAATCAGCGGAAAGGTCTGTGCCTTATAATGAGGAGGCCTAAAACCTTTCCTCACGAGGCGCCCCTACGGGGGACAAAACCGTGAGGGACACCTGTCCAGCAGCCACGCGCCTGCAGGTGGGTCCGCCACCGTGCGAGCCAAAGTGCCCACGGTTCCCAAAGCGGACAATACCATATCGCTCTGCCGGTAGGGGGCAACCTCCGCGGACCCCCGCGCCGTCAGGGCTCGGGACTGTCATTGGGCTCCGGCCCTGGGCGACCTCCCGCAGACCCGAAAGCGGCAATCCCAGAGCGGACAATACCTCGCGAGGGACGCAGATGCTTTCCCTGCTCGGCCGTGTGTGGGCTGGTGTCGGGGCTCCGACCCCACATCAATATTCTCATGAGCTTGACTCGAGTCCAAGCTCGACCTATCGAGCTCGAGCAGTTCGAATGGATTTTTTAAGTCGAGCTTAAGTAGCAAAATACTTGGCGTGCAGTCTTACCAGCCTAGTCGAGTTTGTATTTTTACAAAAATATTATTTTTTATTTATAATATATAGTATTGATTTAATATTTTAAAATATAACATGTATATATTTTTTTAATCCGACCTAACTTCTAGCTTTTAATCATATTATTTAAATATGACCAAGACTCAAATTTGAGCTCAAATTCAAGCTCGAGTTTGGCTCAGTTGATGTTTGAGTTGAGTTGAGTCGATCTCGAATATTTCTTCTTTTTTATCGAGTCAAGTTTGAATCTAAATATTATAATTCGAACGATCTCGAGTCGAGTTGTGAGCCTGAATATTTTAAATCGAGTCGAGCTCAAATCTTTGGATATTTAACTTAGATCAGCTCAACTGCATTTCCTAACTACTTTTATTTTTTTTATAAATCCGAATCTAATAACCACAAAGATGGAAGATACCATGCCAACCTAAAGAGCTAAAGTTCTAGGGGTGTCAATTACGTTGGTATCTAGATCGGATCAAATATATGGCAAATCAAAAATCTATCTATCTCAACCTGATTTAAAAAATAATTAAAAATTCTAAATTAAATTTAATTATTTTATTAAATAGATAATCTAATCTTATCTGTAACTAATTGAAATAAGTTCAGCGATCTAATAAGTTAATAATTGCCATCCCTACCTACCCCTATTGACATTATAGCAGCCTTTTCTGGCTCTCCACAGGCCACGCGTCGCCACGTGATAGGTAATTTATCCAACTTGGCTGCAGATAAAGAAACAGCTGATTCAGTCACCGTGTGGGTGACAGTTAAACCTTCTGGAAGTCCGACCCAGTCTCCGACGCGCTTATTAAATCAGTACTCCAAAGAACAAAGCGGAATTTGGACGCGATTCGGATCTCGAAAGCATCCCTGGTGAATAATTTTAGGGTAAGAATGGAGATCGAAATCCAAACCTGCTGAGGAAAAGCCTTGATCTCTACTCTTCGATTCGTATCGCTCAAATTCGGAAAGATTTGATTTCCATTATAGAACGCATAATCACCCATTCCTTTTTTTTTTTTACTTTTATTTTCGTCCAGATCGGGATCGACTCGATTCGATTTGATTCGTCCTGTGGAAGCTGGCGACATCGAACAGGTTTTCTTTTTGGAAAGAATTGAAGGGATTTCGCTAGAGATTGGATTGCTTCTTCTTCTTGTCCAGCTGTTATCGACTGATTCCAGACATCTATAAAATATTGTTTAAATAAGGGAAGAAGCTAAGTTTTCTTGTGAATTGGGGCGGAATTAGCGAGGAGTCGAATTTGTGGGAAGAAACCAGAAAGCTAGGGTTTTGGAAGGGAGTAAAATTCGGATATTTGGAGCGATCTTTGATGAGAGAGTAGAGAGGAGGGAAAGAAAGACTTGAGAGAGAGATGGGGAAAGGAGGAGGTTGCGTGCCGAGCAAGAAGCGGCAGCCTGCGGTCGCGTCGGAGAAGGCGGTCGGCGCGAGGAACGCCCCTGTCCCCCCGAGGACAAGAGCCACGAGGACTCCGATGCCGCGGCAGCGCCGCCGCCGGCGGAGCTAAAGCTGAAGCTCTTCATCGTGTTCTATTCCATGTATGGCCACGTGGAGGGCCTGGCGAAGCAGATGAAGAAAGGGGTGGACGGCATCGACGGTGTCGAGGGTGTTTTGTACCGCGTCCCGGAGACGCTCCCGCCGGAGGTCTTGGAGCAGATGAAGGCGCCGCCCAAGGACCTGGAGATCCCAGTCATATCGGCGGCGGAACTGGTGGAGGCGGACGGCATACTGTTTGGATTCCCGACGAGGTTTGGGTGCATGGCGGCGCAGATGAAGGCCTTCTTTGATGCCACTGGGAACCTGTGGAGGGAGCAGAAGCTCGTTGGCAAG
This sequence comes from Phoenix dactylifera, assembly GCF_009389715.1. Lineage (NCBI taxonomy): Eukaryota > Viridiplantae > Streptophyta > Magnoliopsida > Arecales > Arecaceae > Phoenix > Phoenix dactylifera. Next base: position 134,065 of record NW_024068495.1, on the reverse strand, counting down.
CCCGCCGGATTCTTTGTGAGCACTGGGACCCAGGGAGGAGGGCAGGAAACCACTGCGTAAGAACCCATCTATTATTTATATATTCGCGTAGTATATAAAATTTGGATCTTTTTTATTTGTTCCAATCAGATTTTTTTGGGGTAGATCTGTACTAATTTGTGTTATTTCATTGAATATCTTGGCATTTGTTAGTGCTCGATAACAGGAAACAATGAAGGGATCAGCTAAATTTTCTTATAGTTCTTACTATATGACTGCAATTTTATACTGCTCTTTTTATTGCTAATGCATGTTTTGCTTGATGCATATATTAAGAAGTTCATGTGATGCCTAAGAAATGGTTTGATCCTTCACAAGCAAGTGTCAATTTTAATTGTTTGTCTGGAGACTTAATGTTGAATTAGCACAAAGCTTTACAGCTAAGGTGATACAAAGTACCTTTATATAGTTGTATTTAGAATTATTGTCCTTTAAGCATCATCATTCTCTCATACTTATTTTTCATTTTAATTATGGAGTTGCTATTGTTCCATCTGGTGATTAATTTTGTACTATACGAGAGTTTTTGACATGACTTTAAAATGTTCCTTTCCAGTTGGGCACATGGCTAATTTACTTTGTGTTCCTGCTATTTTATGTCCTTGGTGGAGCCATAAACCAGTGCTACTGATGCAAGTAATATTATTAATGAGTTTTCAGATAAAATCTTAAAGGTGCATGCCCCTAGGCATGCTATGTTGATTGTTTGTTGTGGATAGAATTTACTTGAAGTTGAAAGAATCATAAGCATCTTTGTTCAGTCATTCCTTTATACTCACTGCTTTACTATATATGAAGTGCTTAGTGAACTGTTTTGAATAGGCATGTCTAGGTCATCTTATTATGCAGTTTGACTGCATTTAGGAACTTGCCTGGGATTTTGCCTGTTTTTATGTATATCCTGATCATGTTTTGACTCAATATCTGCTCAACCAGTTTGTAGATTAAAACTTAGATTCCTTAGAGTCTACAAAACTCGACCTCTGACCTTCAAATTGTTAGACTTAACAACTATGAAGAAAAGATAATGAATGATCGGGAAGAACAGGAAGAGAATGAAGGGGAGAAAAATGAATGAAGGAACATACAGAATGAGAGAAGAGATCCATAGAGGGTTCGACCTGCTTAATATTGATGGTAATCCTCTTGTGTCTATATTCTTGGAAGATAAATCATGAATATATATCGATTTTTTGTAGAAAGTTTGCATAGTTTCATAGGCTTTTATCAAATTTTTCTGTGGCGAAGAGTGATGACACTTTTTTGCCCCTGTAGCTAGAGGTACTTTCATCCTCAACTCAATGGGATAATATAGAAAGAGGGCAGCAAATAGATAAGCAAGAGGAAAAAGAAGATGTGAAAAAAGAAACACCAACTAAGCAAAAAAAGCAACCAAGAAATTCTGGAGTAAACGCCTCTAGTTCTAGTCACTTGTGGGTCAGGCATTTATGGATAAACAATAAGTTGGAAGAGAGCAAATGATCAAGGTCATTAAATACATGGATTAGCACTTAAGCAGCTTAGCTTTGGTCTTATTTTGAGCTTTCTAACACCCAAAAATCATATTGAATCTATCCAGCACTTTTTACTATCCTTAGCCATCTTGGTCTGATGCTTCATCAAGCTTTAGTCATAACCATGGAATCAGATATAAATACAGAACTCAGTTACGACACCTATCATTCTCATCTCATCTCAGCACTGCTGAAATATTAGCTCTCAGTTGTTATCTGGATGTACTCCTTGATTTGTGCTAACTCGAAATTTGTAACCCTGATTCTCCTTCTATATGTGATAGTGTTCAAGGAAATCACTTCTACATTTTTGTTATAGCACCAATAAGAGCACACTCTGCTGCATAGGGTCTCCTAAACCACCCACCAGTCCGAATATCAGTTATACTTGTCATCTAATGAAAAGAAAAATGGGATTTATGTATGCTCAGTCCCAGCCAAGTTAGGTTTTGAGTCCCAATTCCCATTGGTAAAGGAGTGGGGTGGAGGGGGAAAAAGATCAAGAACATAGAAAATTTTCTCATGAATTAGGGAATTTCCAGGCAATGAACGTATTTCTAAATTTTATTTTTCGATAGTTGAACTGTAGCCATCTAAAAGATCCCCACTTTTTCTTTTAGCATTAATATTGGTTGATTTGTTCTTAAGTTTTTGTATTTTTCTTACTTAATCTCTGTTTTCTGGCTGAGTGTTTACAGCTGATGTGTCACAGATCATCATATGTATATATGTGCATAGTGCTGCATGCTCTTTATTTACAAGTATTTCAGAAATTAATGTTTAATGAATTCTGATCGATGCATAGAGGAATCAGGATGTCATACTTTGTTGCATTATTTTCTTCAGAAGATTAAAACGATATATTATTTGCATCTCAGAAGTTTCATGTGGCTCTCCTGATGTAGTGATATATAGATCGATAAACATGAAACCCAGTATTAGAGCTATCATGAAATTTGGATAATGCATGAATAAGCCATGTTCGAGAACATCAGATATCTAGTATGGATATTGTTTAACAATACCGTTTCTTTTTTACTGGAGTAATATTCCCTTTTATGTATAGTCTTTACTTTTGCTAAATTCTGTCCTTGGTGCAATCGTAAGGTTGCTCTATTGTGACTTGAATGTCATCGGTGGGAAACACGAAAACAGCCTCTCTGCTTACGGACCCTCCCCAGACCCTTTAGTGGTGGGAGCCTCATGCGCCAAGACTTATGCTGAATTCGAACAGCTTCAATTTTACTATGATTTAGATACATGCCAGCTTGCTTTTTTGTAAAGTATGGCAGAGTTCTGTTCAGGCCCTCCTTGTTCTTGCTAGTCATAGTAAGAGAGCACTAATTTTTCATTTACTAGAAAAGGGCATTAGTAACTCACAATGATTTATTTGATCTTTTCTCACAATGAAATGAAATTAAGAGGAAAGACTTAATGTGTAATCAAACAGATTTTGGTCTGTCATACACAGAAGATTTCTACTGAAACAATGCGGCAAAATTTGGATTGCTCTTGAGCTTGAATATTCCCCTAAGTGGTTAGAAATAGAGTTGAGCGTTTAGTATCATTTAACAAATAAAGATTTGGTTGAGATGCTTTGGACATATCTAAGAAAGACAATTATGCCATTGTGAGAGATTAAAATATGTGTTGAAGGGTCAGGAGGGAAGGAAAGGCCTAAAATAATATCGATGGTAGTTGTGTGAAAGGATTTGGAAAATCTTCTGTTACTTATGGATTTTAGTCTTGATAATGAACTTACTGATACTAGTACTAAATCTTACCCTTGTTTAATTTTTTTGAAACTGTTATAGCTAAAAGCATAGACACGGATACTGGTACTTCTAATTAATGTTTTTAAAACCAGACCGGGCCAGGTAGTTTAATCGGTTGAACCTATCTTGTTTAACCCCAAACCCATCTAGATGGAAAAACTATTTTATTTTGTGAGAATCTCTTGAACAGGTGGTTTGACCGGCGATCCAAATGAACCATTTCTCAATGAACTAGTTGGTTTTTTATGTATTATAAACCCACATTTTCCCATGAAGATAGGGGTCTGCAAGATTTATCTAGACCAGCCACCTTCTTATCCATGACACATCAAGACCTCATGATTAGTCATTCTCCCTTAATCTCAAATCTTGAGGCCCCGCTTGCGCCTCTCTTTCCCGGCCAAAACTGTTGGTGGTGGTCAGGTGGGATGGTGGAATGGTGAGTAGGCATTAGAGAGCCTTGGGAGTTCTCTTCTCATTCCTCCACATTTTTTCCTTCTATTTCCCATGAGATTGTTATGGCTGGTGAGCATAATGCAACCTGGAAACAGGAGAATAGGGCTTGAAGAGGAAAGTGATGAGGGTGTTTTGGTGGTTAAATTGGGGTGTCTGGAAAAGTTTTTGCATTTGGGGTACCAGGGATCTTATAAGTGGGAATAACATTTATTTGGCAAAGATGAGATAAAATCGTTTTGGAAAAAGAAGAAGAGATTCTATTCATCTTCTTCTTTGGGATGAGGGTGGAGGAGAGATTTGGGTTAAATTTTTAAAGATGTAAGATTGGAGATGGATAGATGGAGTTTTAAAAAAAAACTGGGGCTGTCCATTGAATGAGAAAATGGGTAAACATGAGTCAGAGCATCTATGATGTTTTATATATTTATGATTTTTTCATTTTGAAAATTTTTAATTGTATGAGAATATACCATGATTATGCATTATTGTCATGTTATGTGAACATAAAAGTGTTTAAAATTAGTAGGCATGTGCTAGAAATTGAACTAGAAAGTTTCAAATATTTTCCATATATTTGTAATTCTTTTTGAACGTAAAAAGTGTTGAAATTGTTAGAGACGTACTTAAAAAAAGATTCCTCCTATTTTCATATGAATTTGTGATTTTATTCTATTTATATTAATATTTAATCAATAACTAATACATTTATTATATCGTGATGATATCACAGTTTATTTTGGGTTGATGTGGTCGCTGAATTGGTGATACTTTTTTTTGAATGAAATGAAATTGAATCGGTGACACTTAACTGGTCCCTTTTCCAGTTTGATGGACAGTCTGGAATTTGAAACATTGCTTCTGATAACAGTGATGCCAAGATTACTTGACCCTACATGAACAAATGCAGAACTGAGATAAGATTGGGAAAAGCACTTACTATTGCTAGCACATGCCTATTAGTGTTACATTTGATGCTCACAATCGTACGAAAGTTGCAAAGTGGGCTGTAGCCCAGATTCTGCACTCTGTTTGGGGAGGCTTCAATGTTCAAAGATGACGAGGTGTCTACACAGGCATTGATAGATTGGTAGCCCTGACTCCAATATTGTCAAACAAGAAACTTGTAGAGATGCAAACACTTATACTAATTATTACATCTCTCTCTCTCTCTCTCTCTCTCTCTCTCTATATATATATATAATATATATATATATATATTATATGTATGTATGTATGTATGTATGTATGATATATATATTAGTTCAAAATGGTAATTTATTTATTATTTATTTTGGATCTGTAAGATAATTATTTAAATCTTTGTGCTTAATGATGACTTCGATGCCGAACAAAATATCTTTTTTAGATTGACTTGAAGGCCTTCAGTTTGTTCTTGGCATGTGGTTGGTAGTAACTAGCTTGTGGCTATCTGAGCTCCATGCAGATTCCCAGTGCATAAAAAGTATCCACCTTAAACCCTGGCATCTGGGATCGTATTTAGCTCTTGATGGCCTTGACCATACAACCTGTCTTAGGTGCCTAACTTTTGTAAAGTGGACTTACGCAAGTTGGGATGATCAAGGTCAGGGAGACACTATCTTGACTCACTTATAGATGTCTGAGAGGCAACTAAGGGATCTTATCTGATTTCTTGGCAACAGCACATGATTCCTCCATTGCTTATTTTTTTTGTAGGATCGCTCAGTTCTTGGCATAAAGATTTCTATGAAATCACTTTTTATGGACTTGGGGTTGAAATGTCTTGATTAATGGTGAAATCATACGACTAACTAGCTTGGTGACATCATATCAGGCAGAGAATTGTTGATGGTAATAACTTAGCATTTGCTTATAAAGAAGCATCCATCCTACTATAAAAATATTTTTTAAGGCCTGTTTGGATGATTGGGCTGAAAATCTTATGGGATTCGTTGGTTAGGCCAGTACAACCAGCAAAGTTATAACAGACCCTTAAAATATTATGATTTTGCTGGTTGTTGGTTGTACTTGCCCAACCCATGAATTCCTTAGGAATTTTCAGCGCAATCATCCAAACAGGCCCTTAATTTTTTTTTCTTCTTACTTTTCTAAGACGTAAATTGAGTCTATTGAGTCTGACTCATCTCTGCGAAACATTCAGTGAGTGGTTTCCATAGGATTTCTTTCTCAGTGTGTCCTTTTTTCTGAGAAAAAAGAAAGAGGTTCTGTTTAGTGGAATCATGTGGTTATTGCATATTATTGGAAGATATTAGTCAAAGAACTGTTGACTCCACGATGACAATAATTTTACGATTTGTTCATAAAAAAAAAAATCATCAAACTATAAGAATACATTTGAATTTTCTGTTTTCAACTTTTTAGAGGTAAGTTGAGTCTATTGAGATTTGACGCATTTGTGCCGGTACACTTAGTGAAGTGGTTGCAGCAAGCTTCTTTTTCTCAGTATCTATTTTTTAAAAAAATAATGATTAGTCTAGTGAAGTCCTTTAACTGCGAACTGCTTGTTGGTTTTCAGAAAATCCAAGAGATAATACTGTGGAACGTTAACCATAAAAGTATGTCTTATGCTTTCTAAGGCCATTGTATTGGTAGCTGTTGTGAATGTTGCTTGGTTATTGGGAGCAGATGTGTTAATTTCTAACTTTCAAAGATAAAGTGGATGAGATAATTGCTAGGTACAGTACTTCATGATTGATTAATTATTAATGCTAAGTTGCTTAATGGTGGAAGGGGTTAACAACTTTCTGACTTTTAGTGCTAAATATATTGCATGTTCCCCAAAATGTTGCTTATCCTCCAGGAACACTTTAACACTCATTTTGGTTTCATCGGCTTTTGTAAGAGCTTAAAAACAAAAATTAAAACCTTTCTCAAATTGGGTTAAACTTTAGTACCTGGAACATCTTGAAGGTGCTCCATTACATGCTCTATTAGTTTTTTTTTTTTTGAAATTAAAGAAATTGATATTGTCAGCAGTTAAATATAATTAATTTGCTTCCATTTTACAGAGGACTGCAATTACCCCAGTTAGCCCACCATGGGATGCTATATGTTCCCATTGGTTACACTTTTGGAGCAGGTATGTTCAAGATGGATGACATCAGAGGGGGTTCTCCAATATGGTGCTGGTGTTTTCGCCGGTGGATGGCTCAAGGGAACCTACTGAAATGGAGCTTGCTCTTGCTGAGCACCAGGGAAAATATATGGCTTCAATAGTCCAAGAGGCTGGTGCATCTTTAAGTTATCCAATCAACCAAAGCAACAGATATCTTGCACAGTTTAAATCTTCGTGATTATTCTATTCTCTCCCCCGTATTTTGAAAATGTTGTTTTATGATTCTTCCCTCCCCTTTTTACTGTGCCTGGTACATGTCCTAGTTTTTGCGCCTTATGCTGGTTATTTGTGTTTATCATTTGCCAAAGTACTGCAAGACACTACATGATTCACAACAATGGCATCATATCACGAGAATAAAAAGATTGTGATATGTTATTCCTTTGCGTTCTCAGTTATATTGTATATTTCTATATTAATCTAGTATATAAATTTGGTTAACAGTGTTTCACTGCAAGCAGTTTTTCTAAGTGGCAATGATCAAGAAAAGGGATATTGTATAGAAGCCTCAATGCTGGTACTGAATCAGCTGCTGTTGTGACATTCTCTGCTCTTTCTGATGTATCTATTGCCACTTGATTCTGCTTGAACTAAAACCAGTTCGATACCTGTGCATTAATTGGCACTACACAATGGTTGCTATTGCAAATAAACCATGGTGACATCCATTCAATTTTGTCCCAACTTTTTGGTGTAGGTTTTATGAATTTTCAATCACCAATCAATTCAATTTAGGTTAGCTTGATTGTGCAAAGACTTATAGAAAAGGAAAAGGATATAAAAAAGGAAAAAAAAGCTCAAAAATAGAATCTCTAACTTCTAGTTTTTTTATTTAGCTAAATTTGAGAAAATTCGTTTCTTATTTTTTGTAGTTTACCGTCATCCAAAAAGTTGAAAAAATCTTTTTACTCCAGAAAATTTAGTGTTCCTGAACCTTCTGCAAGCAACCAAAATAGATTTTAACGCTTCTTTTTGATGTTTTTGAACAGAAGAGATGCCAGTGTTCATGAATATTGATTACATATATGCATCATAATCAAGGACAGTGGTACAAATTGTGCCCCTTGCAAGGGCAAAAAATTAAGTTCCACCAAACATTAGATTGGTTCTATTTCTTCTATATTTTCTGTGAATCAGGCTAGCAAGTAGCAAGTGGTTGTCTGGTCCAAACTAGTTCAGTCGGTGTCCAGTGGATCATTATTCTGGCTGAAAGTCACTGTGCCCTAGGTTCAAGGTGGATTTATTCTACTGTACTTAATTAATATGATTTATTAAAAAAATTTACATATATACGCACACATACCTATTTTTAGAGTTGTTCTTGCAATTAAATCCAGCTGGGTGGTGCCCAAATTAGATGTTTATCTTGTAAAATGATGAAAACGAAAATGCTATCAAGGTTCCTGCAGACATGAAAATTTCATCAGATTCAAAAATGATGATTTAGCAATTTAATAATCATGGAACCTCTTACAAAAAATCTCATAAATTGCTTGAATCCCTTAATGCCATGTGGTTGTGGCAAGAGAACGTTGGTATGTACATAATGGGAGCCCTGTAGCTTTACTCCGATAAGGATACTCTTTTGCAATGATATTCTCTAATATTTTTAAATAATAATTTTTTTATAAATAACCATAATCATCTAAACTTTGGTAACTATTTGAGATCTAGATCCTCATTCATCAAATATGTCTATTTAGTTCTAATATAAGTACATTTATTGAACTTTGAAATAACAACATGACTCCAAGAGGATTTTTGTAAAATACCCCTCTAGTCGAGTTTTATTAAACAACAAAAAAGTGACTATATATATTCCAGCCTTCCTCCACCTCTATTTAGAGCTCCTCTGAGGTTCTCTTCGATCCCACCAGAAAATCTAAGCCTCTGATCGAAGCTCGTAGCCAGATTTCTTCAAATCCCTCTTCGATTGCTAGTAGCCGGATTTTTTGATTTTGTTCGTTCTTTTCAACTAGCAACGCCGCCAGATCTTATCACCGAGGTCTCTGCCGGTTCCTCACAATAGTTTGCATCCATGGCAGGGCTCCCATCATCGGGATATCTTGGTTTCATGGGTTTTTTTTTGGGGGGGGGGGGGGGGGGGGGGGCTCTTTCTTTCTCTTCCTTGGTTAGAGAGAGAAGCTTCCTTTCTCTCTCTTTTCTCTCTTCTCCATGCTTTCTCTCTCTTGATTTAGGGCCAGATATGCTAATTGATCTAAGTTAACTGTGCCATTGACAACCAAACCCAACCCCCGATTGAACTTAAACTAAGATTCTCTCTCTTGTTGAATTTTCTCTCTCTACTGAACTTTCTTTCTCTCTCTCTATCGAACTCTCTCTATACTCTCTCTCTAGGGTAGTTGGATCCAGTAGGGACTCTTCATAGTAATTTTGAATTGACCTTGGTAAGGTCCTAATCTAGGGCCGTCGGGCGGCGTGTCAACCCCGCCCCGGCCCTTGCCAAATACTGATAGATTTGATTGCTCCGATCTTTATTGAACTATTGTGTCCTAGTTCAAGCATGATTCGATGAATTTCACTTTGATCGGACCGACCGGGGTGTCGGGCATTCTCGCTTGGTCAACCCTATGAGGTTATTGAAATTTAGAATTTTTATTTTTATAATGTTATGATGAAATTCTAAAGAAAAGTATAATTTTGAAATATTAGGCTCTGAGAAAAAATTTTCAAGATTAATGGATCTATTAGTTGGATTGCATTTGCAAGGTAAGTAATGGAACCTTTTTCTAAATTTATGGGCAAATTATAAATATTTTTTTGAGTCCCTTTTAGGACGTGTTTGATTCACGAAAAAAGAAAGAAAGAAAAAAAAGAAAAAAAAAAGTAGTCAACAAGAAAATTAAAAAAGACTTCTTATTTGGTTGGAGTTTTCAAAAAAAAAAAAAGAAGAAGCATTCCTATGAGAATAAGATTCTCATATTTTGTGAGAAATAAAAACTTATGAGAAATATGGAAAAGCTACCATCCCACCTGTTATAAATTAGAATTTTTTTTCTAAAGTTATCCTTAAACCATCAAAATCTATGGATAAGATCTTTTTCTTTATTAAGAATATAATAGCTATTCCATACAACTTTTCTAGAAAAGTAGATGCTTAACTAAACATAAGCCATTTTGGAATGTACCACTTTTCTATGGTTAACCAATCATGCTAAAACTTTTTATCAAATATTATATTTTCAGAAATTAACTTTTCAAAAAATTATTTCGGTGAGAAAAAAATTCTTCCCACGATCCAAACAAGTCTTTAAAGTCTCTTTCGAGTTTCCATGCTTCTCTCTATTGGGGAGGAGACCTTTTGGTTTCACTCCGTTTTAAGCCTATCCAAACTATAATTTTCTAAGTTTCTATCTTCAGTTATTTTCATATCATTTGGAAGGTGATGTGTTCTGAAGGTGAGATCTTTATATGTTCTTGATTTCATTTTGTTAGAAAGAGTTTGGTCTTTAATTACCAACTTTTTTCTGGAAGAAACTCCCGGGAGTAAGAGATGGATTTGATTAGATTTTGATTAATCCCGAAGGAATCTATTTATAGATTCTATCCGAAGACCAAAGAGACGTGATGGTTTGGAAGATACATAATATTTCAAAAATACCGTATTTTTTTGGAAACCAACGTTTTTTTTGAAAGAGTACCAACTCTTCTATAAAAGACGTCTCACAAAAAAATATTTTTAAACATTTAAAATAACTAAAAATTTGGAAATAAAAAAATTATTTTTTTAAAATTAAAACTCCAAGAGGAATCTCTCATTCCATGTATTAAAATTCTATCTAAAAATCCAAGCATTTAAATGGATGGGCCAAAAGTAAATAAGCACCATAAGAATTCTTAACGGATATAGAGCATGAAATCCAAAACAAAGGATGACACACCGGAGTTTCAACAGGCAAGAAGCAACTGCAGGCTATCTATCTAAAAATATGGATATTTAGATGGATGGGCCTAAGAACATATAAATACCAAAAGCATTTTTAACCTATCCTGTGTAGGATTATTATTCCTCAACACTAAGAGTTGAAGGCCTCAGAGAACCTAAAAGTGCAGCTGTTGATCCAGAACAATACTCTTAAATTCATGATGAAAGATGTGACTGCTAATACTTCCGACAAAGTAAACATCAAGTAAGCAACTCAAATCTTTGTCTCGTCCTGTACTTGAATGGCGAATAATTTGGTTTTGTAGGAAAAATAAGTGGTTTCTTTTGCTGGCGTATGTTTATCCTGATAAACCTTTCTGTAGGAAGAAGTTCTTGGGTGTTCTGGATCAGCTCTGTCACCTCATCCTTCTGGTATTCAATCCATGAAGAGTTTTTAGCTATGCTTGCAAATTTCTGATTCAGGGTTTTTTTAGCACCGTTTTTATTTCTTATTTTCTATATTTAAAAATATAGTTATAAAAATTGAGATAAGAAAATATTTGATATTATTGTTTTTATTTTTTATTCTTTTTAATGAAACTTTTATTATTTTTAGAAAAATGAAAGGAAGAAATACCTACATTTGGTATTTTCAAAAACAAAAAAATTCATGTTTATTACTATCATTTCAAACACCGCCTCCACAGCTACCATCATAGCTTTCATCCCATTATTGTCACCTCTACCACATTGATGGCTCCTCCATCACCACCCTTACCATTGCTATCACGATCATTGTTACCTTCGCTCTGAATAATCATTATTACTTTTGCCACATCATCGGTCCATTTGTCACCACTATCTTTGTTGTTATTATCACCATTACCATCATTCCCTCTATCACACCATTACCACTAGTATCGTCTCCTCACTATACCACCATCGCTTCCATTGCCTCCAGTGCAACTGCCGCCGCCTATACCATCACCATCATATTTATTTTTAAAAAATAATTTGACCGTACAAAATATATTTATTTTTTAAAACTTAAAAAATAAAAATAATTAAGTGTATGATAATGCCAACTCTGGTTATGATTAACTTGGATTATCTTGTTCTTTTCCCATGCGTATTTCATTAATTTTCCTCTCGATTTTCGGTAATAGGTGCTTTCATTGCTTCAACTTCAGCAATTAAAAGGACTAAATATCCAGTTTCTCGCACTCATCTTTTTAATTTTTTGATTGAAAATGGGGGAAGCAGAGCACTTCCCCCAGATTTATTGCTTAGAAATTATGAATTTGCCACATAGCATGACAAATTATGATAGACTAGAATAAAACGAGAGCGTTTATGGCTTCTGAGAATTGACTCTCTAGCTTTCCCGCTGCAGAGATCCCCCCAAAGCACAAAGAAATTCAGAGCCATATGAAGTGACGAACGGATCGAGCCAATCTTCTGAAGAAAAATCCCTGCGTTTCGTTCCAACCAAATCTGCCAATGTATCGACACAATGAGCTGGTCCCAATCTTTTCGCGATTCTCACTTGATTTTCTTCCGCCGCCAAGTCAGACCGAAGATCCCGAATGTCCTTCGACCAGCCTGAAATGTTTAAGATGTAATTTCAAAGGGAACCATAAACTTTTAGCAAAAGTATATTTCACAAGAAGATGAGAGGTAGATTCATTGGGGCTAGCAAGTAAAATAGTTAGCGAGTTTAAGCTTCTATTGACATAAATGATCTTAAGATCTTAAAAATAGACCTCACCCAAAATGGCTAGCCGGAAGGTATTATTTGAATTTCTTGATCCTGTACAAGTAGCCAAGATCTATCCAGAAAATAACCGATATGGGACTAAACGCAGGTCCGCACACAGACTAAGAGTTCAAATCTAATCACAAGCACCACGACTTGTGGTCAACCTAATGAATCCGTACTATAGTGTCTTCTAGTCTACATAGGTTTCGGGTCAGTCCGCTCTAATACTATTTGTCACAACCCAGTATCTCACCCAAAAAGGATAATTGGAAGGTATTATTTGAGTTCTTTGATTCTGTATAAATACCAAAGATCTACCCAGTAAATAACTGATATGGGATTAAATACATGCCCGCATGGGTTCTCACATAACCGGGGCAATTCTAAGATGATGTTAATAATCTAATAGCTCAGATTGTCAAGCTCTACAAACTACAGCGGTGCATCCTTCGCAGCGAGCGCGAAGTATGCTTACGATCATTCCGATCGCACGGCAACTTCTAACAGATCTTGCAGTAGCTTCAATTCAAATGCGAAAGCTTCATAATGCCTTCAATATGTACTTCCAAACTCGGAACCAGCACAGAGTTAGTTGTGACTTCCATGGCCTCGCAATGGAGATGGACAAGGATGATCCATTTTATGTACCTCCCTCTAAATAAAGCTCACAAACCTGTTCCTCGAAATCACCTGCATCTTCCTCTAGCATCCTTGCACTGCCATGTCTTATCATGTCTTACGTCGTCGGGCAAGATTCTAACGTTGTATCCATTGATTCATTTGTTTCAGGGAAGTCGCATGTGTGCTGTTCTTGAGAAAAATCTAAAGAACTACATCTAATGTGGATGTTGCAGTGGCACTGGGTTTTAGTTATTGATATTTTTGGTTCAAACTTGATAGCTTTTCATTGCCTTTTCTTTTGGTTATTCTTCTACTGTTTTATATAGCTTGAATTGGTTTCATTGAAAACTTCTCAACTGTTATCTGAACTCTCTTGGTCTTAAATCATTTGGACCTGAACCTTATTTGTGTATCTGGAAACCTGGTCTCAGATATCAAATCATTTAGAAGCCAATGCATACCTGCTCCTTTATATTGTATTCCTACTTGACCTCAACTCTGTCTTGGCAAGAATCGATCAGTTTAATTATCAAAGAACTATTTGCTTTTAATTGCATTAACTCATTGATGCCACCTTTGGCCAACTCGGTCGACGTAAGCTCATTTCTTTGATAAAGCTTACAAAATGATGCTTCTGATGGAGTTTCCAATATCCAGCCCCAGGCTTGGAAGATCAAACCTGATTAAAGGTGTATCCTTTATCAACTCAATCAACTCACCATCGTTGTATATATTCGTCTCCGCAAAACTAGGATCAGTAATGGAAACGGATTGCTTGGAAGGAAGTTTCTTGGAAGTGAGATCCATTTACCAGCATTTGTCACAGCAATGTCTAATCTTTTGGACTGTGCTTCAATCATTTGATTTGCCTTCTTTTTGGTGAGTGTGAAGAGGTTGTAGTAGCTGGAAGTGGGGTAACTGGGGTGGCTCTTATGCCATTTAATAACTTCTTCTAGTTGGCCAAAAAAAAAATTTCTCACCCTCCCAAAAAAAAGAAACGGGCTGAACTTTCCAGCATGGCCAATCCCAGCAAGGATTCCACAAGATCTGCCATCATGATTCGTACCTGTAACTTCATTCCTGTTATCTAATTCTGGGAACACATTCAAAGTGTAGATCATGAACGACAGATACTCATTGCATATATTTTAATCAGAACTCAAATAAGATATTTCTAAAAACCCTTCTCTGTTTGTTGTTGGTAGTACAACTTTTAGGGTTTTTGAAAGTAAAGCTTTTACTTGTCGCAAAAAAAAAAATAGAGCTTTCAAAAAAAAAGAAAAAAAGAAATGCTTATTAGGTAACCTAACTGAGAAAATACTTTAAATATAATAAAATGATAATAAAGGGTACTAATAGTATTATTGAGTATAATAAAATATAATATTATATATTATTACATAGTATAATATTATTATAATATAATATGATACGATATAATATAGTAATATATTAACATGTTATTATAATGATATAATGTAATAATATAATATAATATAACATAATATCATAGCTAATGTCAGTTAATAATTATAATAAAATATTTTGATATAAACTATTGCAATTATTATTATTATTATTATTATTATTATTATTATTATTATTATTATTATTATTACTACTACATATTACTATATTATTTCATAGTATAATATTTTTATGGCACTTCTTTATGGAAGTTTTGGTCACTATAAAAATTTCATTAAAGCCACATCAACTATCTGGCATTTGCTATAAAATAGCTTAGGAGAGATTCTTCCGTAAGTAAATTTTTTTCAACTTTTTAACAAAGTTAAAATAGTTTCCAATTATTCACCAAACATCACTGTATCATTCAAAGTACTTTTTTTTTTGGACAATTTCTGATGCTCCAAACACCTTGCCAAATGGGGAGTGCCCCAATATAACAGGGGTGCACTTCAAAGTTAGTGGCAACGTACAAGAAACTGAGCCATCAACCATGTGCAAGAGTATAAAATAACATAACTTTTTTTTTTTTTAGTACAGCGACCACTCACATACAACGGGTGTGAGTTATAGCCTATAAAGTCAGAAAGAAGCAAAAAATGCAAAGAAGATGATACAGAATCATGTTGATGTCTCCGGAATATTGGGCCGCATAAGAAGCCACATAATCGGTAGCACTATTGGCCTCCCTGTGTATGCATTCACCTTGGTGACCACATAACTATTCAGATGATCAAATTAGACTTTATAAACCAGCTATTATTTGAAAATTTCAAGATAAATAAGATGGTTAGTGTTGCACAAGTTCATTCCAAGAAGAAATTTGAATAAATGGGAGCTCATTATACAGGGATCGATCTCTATAATCCCGCCACATAAATATACCTCAATCACTGTTCCCACCCTAATAGAACACCTAAACCTTCCCATTTTACACCCATCCTTGAGGCATTTCAAGCTGGGAGGGTTTATCATTCTCCCAGCCAGAATACATGCACTGTGGCAAAAAAACTAGCTCATTTTGAAGGTGGAATGCTCGTATATCATAACGACTAACTACCTAGATGCTGTAAGATTTACCTTGCTTGGTCTACTACTACTTTGAGGATCTTTGGTTGGCTATGCAGCTCCATCAATAGCCATATTCCCCAATCCCACTGCCATTTCCTCCTTTTCATCTCTCTCCTTCCTCTGCTTCTCGGAAACAGATGGCTGTCTTTGATCAGTGGGTGGCACGCATGGCTCACATAGTAAAGGTCCTGCATCAATCCATGGGTGCTGAAGCAACTGAGAAGCTGTGGGACGCTTTTCTGGAACGAAGTCTAATACCGGGACAAGGAAGTCGGCAATGTCTTTTGCATCTCGTTCGTTGAAGTTGTACTTCTCAATGAGCACTTTGTGGAGTGGCCAAAACTTCAAGCGGCGGATATGCCTCAAGTCCCCATACCTGTTAAAGAATGCACGGGAGTACCGGCCGCCCAAGGCGATCTGGCAACAAGCATTGAGTGAAGTTGTAAACAAAAAAGCTTTCTATAGATGAACTTAAGTGGGGAGTAAAGATGGCTTTACCTTGCGTGGCATCATACCCAGTAGCTCCATCATCAGTGCTAAGTGGTCCTGCACATCATAAGTAGAATAATGGATAAACAATTATAGCTCAAGTATTACCAGTATAGATTCTCCCCTATTACAACATCATCACAGTCAATCTAGATCATCCTAATCATAGCTGCTCCAGAAAGCCTGGAAGAATGGAGATACCATATCCATGCATTAGTAGAAGATGGTTTGCGCAGTGTACCAAGCAGCAAATTCATACCTCTTAATTTAGGAGAAAGCTATCTCTATTAGACATGCATAAGAGCATGCAGTCATCCAACAAAGAATTGTATGCACTAGGGATAGTGTTTGCAGGCAACATTGATGCAGGACAGTAGAATGCTTGTCTGCACAGAAATTTCTATAATGCCACGAAACCAGCATAGAAATTTATGCTGGCAATAGAAGATAGAACAATTTGCAAAATTTGCTGTTACGTATGCTCAGAGAACCAGCTTATCTGCTCCTCTCTTGAGGGCTTTGTATGCTCCGCATTTAACTAGGAATGTGAGGCATGGATTTTATTCTGATCTGGATGGGCTGCAAATTTAGTTTGCAAGCCTGAATCATTATAAGTACCAAAAAGTATGTTTCTTGATGATATCAGGTTTGAAGTTTGGAGACACGCGTCAAAGTTAATGAAACCTGGAAAAATATCAGGTTTGGCGTTCGGACATGATAATATCTATGGGAAATATAAACAGCACAATGCAACATCAGATATTCAAGCACACCTAGCATTATGTTTCTTCTTATTTTTGGAGAAAGCAAATCTTGATCGATAAAAGAAAAAAGGAAATATTCATCTCGAGAATTCTAATAAAATATTTCAGCATCACAAAAACAATGAACACCAGCTATTGCAGGAAATGTGCAACTATCACTATTAACTTTCGCCTTTCACATTTTCACTTCACTGTAACATCTAGGATTGATAATGATAAATTGTATGGAATGTCAAAACATTGATAACACAACATTAGCAGCCACTAGTTTATCTGTCGGTATGTGGAAAATATGCAGACACTCTAGACTGGTCAAAAAGAAAAAAAAATCAAAAATGAATGTTTTTTACCTACGCATCAAGTGAACAATATAAATTACTGGCATAGCAAGTGTCTAAGTGAACAATCAATAACCCCTGTTAGTTCAAAAAAAAATTGTTTAATATGGTTTTAAAATCACTCAAGAGAACTAATTAATCCAGCTAGGGCATCTTTGGGGAGCATTTTTCTTAGATGCTGTCCCTAATGAGCAACTGGGTGACAACATGTGGTTTGAACTCTGACAGAAAAGTAGCGGCAACATGAGAGCAGTGACCCTCAGACACAAAGAGAAAGATGACATAAGAACGAGATAAATGTGGCAATTGATTCTTACATAAAAAGTCAGGCAGATGGCCTGACAAATGTGGCATTAACATAAAGCAAGAATTCAGCTCAGCTGTAAGAACAATGGCAGAAGCATAGGCAAGATAGGGAACAATAGAGATTGTAACAATTATCCTAGAGCTCGGTCGCTTCTACAGTGATTTTTCCCTCCTTTGTATCTTTACAGGCTACCTAGCTAAAAATGGATATATTACGAAAATTTTGGGTTTCCCGACCCAGACACGAATATGACCAACAATTTAATATGGTCAACCCTACCCAGGCTTCAGCAAGAGATTGATGTAACAAACAATAAGAGTTTTTCTTGCATTTAATTCATGTAATGGCATAATCAAAACCCCAGCCTTACATAATTTTCTTACTAGGAAAATAAATCTTCTGAAATTTCACTCAACGTCCACAAGATTGACTAAGGCCTTGATGCCATGTTGCAATATGCAACACAGGCTCTGCTTAAAAATTGGCTATTAAGAGCATTTTGCACCAATACATAATCAAGTGTATTTTTTTCACCATATAAATATGTCATGTATGACGCTCACTTACACTTGAATACCTTAGAACTGTAAGGGGCTGTTTTGTCGGCTAAATATATGAAAACCGGTAATTATAGAAAATAACTTTACAGATCTATATGTAAACATATGTTGGTAAGAGTTAAGTATTAATTTTGATTTATACTAGCATTTCATGGAGAGCAGACCTTGGTGCAATAGTAAAGTTGCTTCATTATAACATGCGTGCCATGGGTTTGAAACATCAAACCACAGATACAGTCTTTCCGTCCATAGGGAAAGGCTGCATACATCTAACCCTCCCCGGACTCCAAACTGGCGGGAGCCTTGTACATCTGGATGCCCTTTTACCAGCATTTCATGAAAAATAAACTATATGATTAATAAGAGAAAAAGGGATCTATGCTTTCAGATATCACCAGACACTCAATACTCATAAAATATCATACCTCCAAAATAAAAAATAAAAAATTAAACACAAACACAAAAGAGTAATAGACTATATGAGTAATAGAAATATCCCCAGATATTTCTTTCATCCTTACCACCGAGCTGCAACGAAAGAAACTAGCATGAAGTAGCCAGCTAATAAATTTGTTTTCATCTTTCATGTCTTCTTTAAATGACTCTTTTTTTTGGTACAGATTGAATGACTCTTTTGAAAGGGTAATGAAAAAAAGTGGCAGGTCATCCTTTTTTTCCTTTATAAAAACCAGTTCTCATACCCTCTCTCTGACTCCATCTCCTCCCTCCAACAATCTCAACCCTAGAACTCTCACTACAAAAACCTGCTCAGATCCTCTTATGATTTCTTGGGATTGGACTGCATATGCACGTCATTATTGAAATACATGTGCAGAGGTAGATTTTAGGACAACATGGAAATGTTAGGATTTTTTCTCATTTATTGTATTTTATATCATAAATGCCAATAAATAAGATTTTAAATCATTTCTTTGACAATAAATCTACAAACAGATGCATTCTGCCGGTTCAAATTCTGACCCTTGTTATCCTATGTGTGTCGACTCGGAGAGAACAAAAATTATTCAATCTAACAGTTTCAACGTAAATCCTAGATTTGCATGTGGCATATATATTCAACACAACAAAAGCTTTAAATAGCTTGAAATCATTCTGATCATTATGTCTGCCTAATAATAGAACAGAACCTGTAGCACTCTTGAGTAACTTGTGACGTGCATGCTTATTTCCAAAGATGATATGCATTCTAAACCTTCAATGCTATGGAAACTTGGAAAATTCCTACCCAGTTGTTTTGTTTATGGTTACATATATTTGTCGTTCTAGTCATGCCCTAAAGGCAGCAGAACTCATTGTCATTTATTTCAGAGAAGCAAAATGAAAACTGTAAGGCATATCCCTTCTGGATTGGGAACAGAGAACCTTCGAGCGGAATAAAAGTGATAGAAATCTTAAAACACAAGTTGTTGGTTTCCAAGACTTACAAAGGATCCTATAATAAGAAAAAAGGAGACTTCTACTAGTCACTAAGAAGTCACTTAAAGCATGGACATCAAGTAAAGCGACAAATGGATCGCACCATGATTGTCCAAGCTGCAAAGTTCCATTCATACCAGGCCTTGACATTGACAGTGATAACATATTTTACACTAGCTTGAATACTTCACTTTAAGCGTGATATGAAGTCACTAATAAGTTCATATGTTGAAGTTTCTTTCAGTTTTTTTCTTTTTTTCACCATTTTATCTTAAGTAAAACCTATATCTACCAAAGTACATCTTACTAACAAATAGCCTTCACTTCCATATGCTTTAATATGAGCAATTAAAGAGCTACAGTAGAATCATCCATAGAAATTGAATGCTGCTGATGTATTTGTAACCTTCTTCAAGAGTGCTAGAATAGAAGCATTAATAGAAATTGTAAAATAGATTCTTCCCCAGTCCATATACTTGTAAGTTGTAACTTTCTAACTCCATCAAGTTAACTAAAAGTGGTGGTAAGAGGATGGATAGCACTTTGTGAATAATATGGCATGTGGATTTTTATGTTGAACTTTCCATGTTGCTAACATTTCCTGTTTGACGAATATGTATAAATTTAGTGTTGTTTATCTCAGATCCTGCATACATAACCTCATCTATTTGTGCTCTTCTCACCTTTTTATCATGCTTGTTAATTTTTAATACTGCAATTGTTGTTTATATGATATTAAATTTAATAATTTGCAAATGATGATGTTTATTTTGCATTACCGTTTGCGTGTACTCTTTTATGAAAAGCTTTAATTGAAGTGCTTTAGAAAGAAGCACTCTTTCACTTATGCAGCTTAAGGTAACGCAGCATGTGAAATCATTTGTTTTAAACTTATTTGGTCTTAACCAAGGTTTCAAATACCAGTACTAGACCTCATACCAGTTTTTTGCCAGAATGGCATGGTACCAGGTAATGACGCATAGTAAATGATTACATCCCTTACCAACACACTTTGTACTGGTGCTGGAAACCAGCCAGAGGTATAGGTACATTCATATTGGCCCGTTTCAACGCTATCTGAAACCTTGGTTTCAATAGAATAGGTCTAATTCTAATAGATATAAATCGAACTATCTTGATATTGTATTAAGCAAGGTCCGCCGTACCGGTACCGGCCGGCGTACCGGTGGCCGGCCGGGCCGGTACCGCGAGCCAGAAATTTGGATTTTTTTTTAAAAAAAATGTTGCCTCTGTTGGATCTTAAATTAAGTGAAGATTGATGTTTTTTTATTGCTTTTTTCATGATTTTTGATGTTTTTATGTTTAAATTTAGGGTTGAAATTTGAAACATAGATGATGCATGTTATGTTTTCCTCTCGTTCCAAATGATACACATAAAATATCTTCAAATTAAGATACAATCATTTACATACATTTAAAGCACTCTTGGATATCTAAAATCGGGACGAGTGTCGATGGCTCTCGTAGATATCCGGATCATAAGTATAATCAGGAGGAGGCAAATCAACCCAATCAGAAGGAACGCGCGCCAGGTTATAAGAACTGTCGGATCTTTCGCTCACCCTCTGGCTTTGAGAGGTGTCCTCTGATTGTGTAGGGGCCCATCCAAATATGGCGGAAGCAAAATCCAATGCACCATATTCATATTCGTCAAGCTGAAGCTGTGGATAATAGAATCTGTATCCGTATGCTGTCGGATCTGCAGTCGTATCCTATCTTCCTGAACAACCTCGAGCCCGTCTTCTATATCCAATGATATCCTCACGAAATCTATCAGGTGGTCGACCGTAGTCCGTATCCTGTGTAGCACTCGTAAATTAGGACTCACCGGTGAAATAAAGACCACCCTCCGGCTGTGTCTCATGAGTACCATACTGTCCTCCACTCCCTCCATGGCTAGAAGATCCATCACCACCAGAACCTTCATCGCTGCTAGTCCAAGTCTCTTCCTCAACACTCTCCATTGGGACCCTTTGTTTTCCTTTCCTGGCCCTCTCTGTCTGGCTATGTCGCCCTTGTCTGCCAAGCATCTCTCGATCAGCTCTCTCGAAGGGTGTCTCGTACCAATCATGTGGTGACTGGCTCTCCTGTGCCTGCGGCTGATCAACTCTGGGAGTGCGTGGAATATTGCGCTCAGCCTATTGCTCTGGATCGACCCTAGCTTCGGTGGCTATGAAGCTAGCTGATCGTGGAGGCGATCCTGGCTCGTCAAGCTCGGACTCCTGCTGCTGGCCTACAAGCTAGCCGAGTAGTGGATCATCGTCATCAGCGGTGAAGGTCTGTAAATCGGATATGTATACTTGAGCTCCGCTTCCTCCTGGATGCACTTTAGCCTCAACCGCAAATTGTAATGCACATAAACAAGGTCGTTGAGGCATTTTTGCGTCAAACGGTTTCTTTGTTTGCTGTGGATAAGGGCGAAGGTGGATCAATTGCGCTCACAGCCACTAGAGGAGACTGTTTGGAAGAGGATCCGGATAGTTATCCGCTTTAGATTTCTCGCGGACCCGCCAAAATGCACCCACCATTCAGCTGCAAAAATATTTATGAAAATTACATATATGATAGTTCCATAATAGTAACTAAGTAACACCGGATGAATGTTTTCCTGATGTGTCACGTACCTGGATTCATATTGTGTTTGCTGACGACAGCCGCTCGTTGGCCAAACTTGTAGCTGCCCTCTCTAAATAATTTGCTCTATGAAAAATAAGCATAAGAAAATCATGTTAATAATTAAAGATGCTGATATACTTACAGATGATGGTAATTACTAAATCATAATTACCTCTTCAAGACATAGGACCGCTTTTTCTGGATCATGCTCCATCTTGTAAATCACATTACGCAAAGCATCCAGAAGTGTTTCATCCATACCAATTCCATCTATGCTAGGTAGTATGCATCCAGAAGTGTACTGAAACCGGAGGTTTAGGTAGTATGCTGCACATATACGAGATTATCTTAGCATAATTATATAATTACATCCATCACTATAATTATATCTTAGCTTACCCGCTAGATGCAAATCCTTACCCATTTGCGCTCCCCACCATTGCTCAATGATGTTGATGTACGACCGGCCATGTGCTGGATCTGCCTCCATAATCTGATCCTTTGCCTTGACCATTATGTGATACAAAAATCCCATCTGGGGGTAGATCTCGCTATCTACGGCCCGCAGCACTTCATATAATGGTTTGATAGCCTTGACTATTGCAGTAGCCCGCTGCCAGAATGGCTGTCTCATCACCAAGTCTTCTATCTTGCTCCCTTCAGTGTCAGCATAAGAATATCTACTATCATACCACTCAAGACTGGCAAACATCTGACGCAGGGCTTCTCTCTTCTCGAGTATGCTATCAAGTGCGATGAAGTTGGTAGCAAACTGTGTGACTCCTGATCTCAGAATCTCTCCTTGTGTATACTTTCTCATCAATGAAAGGATCCAGTTATGACTATAAATATACCTGGTAATGGTTGGGCTGTCTCCATCGTTTGTTGCACTCTACGGATCTTTCCAATGTCCATCAACATGAGATCGATACAATGTGCAGCACATAGAGTCCAGAAAATATGTGGTCGCCGCTCCATCAAGACCTGCCCGGCAGCCTTATATTGCGGCCCATTATCAGTGACGACCAGCACGACATTCTCCTCTCCTACCAGATCAATCACATCCTCCATAAGTTTCAGCATGTACGTGGTGTTGTGCACATAAGCCGAAGCATCAACCAACTTGTGGAAGAAGGTCTTCGCATCACAGTATGTCAGAAAGTTGATGATGCTCCGCCTGGTCGGACCGATCCAACCATCGCACATGATGGTTAGTCCATATATGGGCCACTTGCTCTTATAGGAGTCAATCCAATTCTCTAGCTCCTCCTTATTGTTGTCAAGAAGCTCACCGTATATGTCTTTCGGACCTAAAGGAACTACACCGGGACCGGCAGCTTGTATGGCGGCAATGGCAGACTTGTAGTATGTATTGTCTGCCACATTCGCTAGAATGTGGCTGAAGTGAAACCAGGATCCAATAGCTCGCCACATAATTTTTTTCTTATCCTTCATCCACGTTGTGTCTACCCTCTGCTGCCTTGAATCTCTGCTGGGGAGAGCATGCGGATCTACATCATGAATTATCGCTCCTTGTGAAATTTCTCTAGATGACTTCTTTCGGCTACCAAAACTACCCAGCATAGATGCAACCGGCCACGTTCTTTGCCGACGCCCTTCCAGACTGAAGTTGTCCTCAAGAACTCTGGATCTTGTCTAGTGCTCCAAGAACCGCCGTCCGACTCGTATGCAGAGGGCCCAAATCGAGCCCTATGCCTGGCCACCTCCTCCTGCTGCCACTGATCATCCAGGCTTGCATGCATGGCCGCCTGAATATCTGCCGCCTCCTCATCTAGATCCTCAACCTCCTCTGGCTTTCTAGAGTGATAGGAAGGTGGCTCTGCCGCTCGGCAATCGACCTCCGCCCTCTTCTTGGAAGCCATCTCCTTCGCTTCTTTGACCTCAGCGAGATTCTGCCTCATCAGCACACGAATCTCGCTAGGACAATTCGGGCACGTAGCAACCTCACCGGAATTTCTGGCTAAGTGTTGCTTCAACCTCGTTACCCCTCCTCCCTTGAAAACCTTGTCGCAAAAGTTGAATTGAAACTGGTGTCGTTGCCCCTCTCTTCCAAGTTTTCGCCCATAAGACCAGCCAATATCACGCTTTGTAGGATTCGTTTTTCTTGATGGCTCCATTTCTATCATAAATGTACAACTTATCAAAAAATTAAGCAAATAAAGTAAATTTTTGCATTATCTTATTTTTTAAGTAATTTATAAACTATTTTTTTAAGTTACTTATTAACAAAGTAATGAAATAACATAGGACAAAAAAATCGCATCTTAAATAGTCTCTGCTAGATTTTTTGGGCAGGACCTCCTCCTCAATTTGTGGACTATCTCTCAAATCTTTCCGTCTCTGATTACTCTTCAGAGGCTCACTGAATTTGAGTTACTCTGGACAAGTCAATCTCTCTGAATGCTCTCGATTTGATTTACTCTGGATAGAGCCTCTCGTTCGGTTTTTATAACCGAACGAGTGAGAAGGAAGGCGAGGTGCAAACAAGCCAATCTTTCTCGAGCTCGGCCATCAAGATTTATTTTGAAAAGGCTGAAACAGAAGTGGCCGAGAGGCCACTTCTTTTGTGTTGTGAAAAGAAAGAAGTGGCCTCTCGGCCACTTCTTTTTTTAAAAAAAAAACAAAAAAACAGAAGTGGCCGGAGGCCACTTCTTTCTTTCCCATCAAAAAAAGCTGTGGCAGACAGGCCACAGCTTTTTTTTTTCAAAGAAGTGGCCCGTGGCCACTTCTTTGGGAAACCATAGCGCCTCGCACTGTGGTTCATAAAAAAATAAAAATAAAAAATTCGTACCGGTTCGCACCGGTACGAGGCCGGTACCAAGCGGTACCGACCTGTACGGGCTCCGTACCGGTCGATTCTGCTAAAAAAACCAGGAGATACCGGAAATAACATGGTTCCGGTACCGATCTAGTTCCGGACCGGTACGTACCGGCCGGTATGGCAATCCATGGTATTAAGCAATTAAAAAAATGCCCATAAAACCATATGTTTGGTTTGGATTGAGTTCACGCAAGCAAATTAAATTTAAGTTGACCTAATCATGTGCATGTGCAATACAACTATTCTTATGTGAGGCAGCTTTTTGACTAGATTTCCTAACTTCTTCTAAAGCAGCTTTTTACTTATGTTTATTTGAGTAGTACTTATTGAAGGTTACCATACACATCCTTGTCCCAAAAGGCAATTTTTTATTGTAAAAGTTCTAGAAATGCTTTTGTTAACAACACCAAACACACCCTCATCATGTTAAGCTAGATTGTGTGAAATAATTGCAAATTTGTATCTCAAGAAAATGACAAAATTTGGGGTAAACCCA
The DNA here is from genome assembly GCF_009389715.1 of Phoenix dactylifera. Taxonomy (NCBI): domain Eukaryota; kingdom Viridiplantae; phylum Streptophyta; class Magnoliopsida; order Arecales; family Arecaceae; genus Phoenix; species Phoenix dactylifera. The sequence continues at coordinate 108,492 of NW_024068495.1, read as the reverse complement.
TTTGACACCTAAAAAAATATATTCATGTTTAGACCCCATGTATTCTCTGAAAAATCTATAGGTCAACAATATTCCCAAAAAGCCAACCATTTGTGGGAAGAGAGATCATTTATTTGAAGATTGAATCAGAAAGAAACCATCTCATATCAGTGAATTTTGATTTGGTCCTTGATTTAAAGATTTTTTTCACCTCCAACTAGTAGATAAGACCTCAATTACAAATAAGCACCTCCTGCGAGAGAGGCCGATTTTGGACCTTCATAAACGAACCTAAACTAGTCGAGCTAGGTTCCATATATAAATTCATTGACAACTTTATACATGTGGCTACATGTAGGACTTCTTGATTGCGATGCAAGTAGTATTTGTGCACTACAAATCTCATTCGATCATATGGACACTTCAATAGGAAGTACTTCTATACTTGTGAAATACAAGACAAGACAAACCCATAAACCTATCTTTTAATACATCTTTGCCCTCAACCAACAAACACTGTCTTTCGCCAAATTACATTCAAAATCACATAACATTTATCCCCTATGATTTGTCCATGACTCATTAATGTGATTTAAGTTATATGACATGAAGTTAGAAATAGAGATGGGCATCGGGCCGTGCCGGGCCTGGCACGGCCCAGGCCCACCGAGCGACAGACCAAACGGGTCGTACCTGGCCGGGCCTGTTACTAAACGGGCCGTGCCTGGCACGGCCTGCTTAACCTAAAGGCTAAGCCCAGCACGGCCCTAGGCCCGTGGGGTGGCGGGCCATGCCGGGCCCAGCACAGGCGGTGCCAGGCACGAGACGGGCCATGCCTGGCACGAATCAACGCCGGAACACATGCTCCTTGCCGGTGTCGTGATCCATATGTTTTATCCACCGGCCACAACCACTGCCCAAGCTCGGCCCCTTCCCCACGCTAAGATGCAGCACCTCCAGCCCCCTCCCTATCGGCAGGAACGTCGACTTCACCAGCCTCGTCCCTGCCGCCATCGCCGCCGCCCCGCTCCGCATCCTCCCGGCGCCCTTCCTCACCACCACCATCCCCCTCGGCCCCGCCCTCAGCCCCGCCCTCGCCGCCCGCAGTACCTTCGCCGCATCCCTCCGCCGCCAGTCCACCACCATGAAGCCACCCCCTGCACCTCCCCCATCACCTCCTCCGCCTCCCCAACCACCACCGCCGGCTCCGCAGCCGGCAGCCCCGCTCTTCGCATCACCTCCACGTACTCGGCCACCGACTGCTCGTCCGGGACCACACACACGTGCCGCCCCCGCGTGTGCCTGGCGGCAGCCTCGAGGCCGAGGCTCGTGGCTGCCCCGTCGCCGTGATCCCAGGCCTCCACGATGAGCTGAGCCTTCCACCCACCGGCCATGGCGGCTACCAGCTCCGCCACGTTGGTCTCCTCGAGATCACGGTTGGCTAAGGCTTTTACGGCGCCGATGTACGCCTTGGAGGCCGTTTCCGGGCACCAAACCAGCTTCATCTTCCCCCCTTCTCTCTCTCGCTCTCTAAATCTCTTCCGTCTCTAGCTTGTTCCGATGGACGACGAAGTGGGGAAGCGTGGGAATATAAATAGGAGCATGTGCCCTAGGCCCGCGGGCCGTGCCGTGCTTGGCCCACGAATTGTGCCAGCCCAGGCCCTTATGAGCCGTGCCGGGCTCGGCCCGCGGGCCAGAAATTCTTAACCCAGCCCGGCCCCCTTTTATGAGCCATGCCTAGCACAGTCCGTTACTGTAGCAAGCGGGCCGTGCCAGGCACGGTCCGCTTCGTGCTGCGGCCCGGCCCAATGCCCACCTCTAGTTAGAAATCAATCTGAATTGCACATAACACGACTTAATAAGAAAAGATTCTTACAACAAAACTTAAAATAAGCTTTCCATCCAGATTTATTGAACCAGTACCGAAGGGCATACCGGCCAATGACTGGTTTGGCATGGTACGGGTCCATACCATACCGTTCCGAGGTGTACCGACAAAGAGAGAGCTGGAGAGAGGGGGGGAGAGGGAGGAGATAAAGGAAGAGAGAAAGAAATAGATGGAGGGAGAGGGAGAGGGAGAGGAAGGGAGGGAGAGGGAGAGGGACCAAGAAAGGGAGGGAGAGAGAGAGGGCTCGAAAGTTCTTATCTTGTTCGCAGGGGGTCTCCCCTATATTGAAACAAAACAAGGCCAAGCCCTAAATTCTTTGAAAGATTTCCAACTAAAGTCGGCAAACTTCAACCTCTCCCTCTCCCTCCATTTCGAACCGGTGGACTGAACCATGCCAATAACCAACCGGTCCAATTCAGTACGCCCTGAACTGGCCGGTTCGGCGCAATTCAACAAACCATGCATCCCATGGCATAGCATAAAAACAATTGAAGGAATAAATAACTTATGTCATAACCTCTAAAAACCAAACAATCCTTGTAGACACTCCAAAACACAAAATTGAGCCAATAGGGCACCAAATATTGTCGGTGTGCTGCATGTCTGTTTTTGAGGACTCATCCAAGTTACCTAAACACTCCATTTTTAAGCTATTTGAAAATGTGAAACAGGATCGGCGGAACCGTCCCATTCCGTTCCGCTCCATACCAGTGGCTCACTGGTATGGTTCCGGCAATGGAAACGAAACTTGTTGCCGAAGCTGGAGAAGGAAAAGGAAAGAGAGAGCGAGCGGGGGAGAAAGGGAGAGGGAGAGGGCCGGAGGTCGACGGAGGCCATGGGAGCGAGGCCACATCCACTACCCTCCACCGGCCTCCCTCCCTCTCTCCCCCTTCTCTCTCTCTCCTCTGATCTGCGTGTCGTCTCCTCCATCGGTACAGACCCGACACGGCCCGTACCGACTCGTACTGTCGAAGAAGCGGTACGGTGTCCAGTACCGGTTCCGTGGACCTTGGTCGACACTTTTAGACACTTGAACAAAGCTAGACACAACACGATATGGCTGAACTCTTCACCTTGAAGTGTCCTATTGACGTCAGCCATAAGTGTCCGATACTTGAACTTTTTTGGGAGTATCATGTAGGGACTATTAGTTTTAATTGTTGGACTCTTTGAGTGAAGTGTCCTTATTTTTCTTTTGTAAACACTTAAAGCAAAATCTCTTTATTATTTATAATATAAAGTTATCTTAGTTATATGAACACTTTAAGCAATTGTATTATGTTTTTAATATAAAAATATCATGGTTAGTTATCATTTTCAGTATCTCTACATATCTTGAATGAAAATAAAAAATAAATTAAACAACATGGCTATTCCACTAGTTTAATTTTCAATTAACTTCTATAATTAATTAGCATCTATAATTCCAAATCTCTTTTTTTTTTGAATAAGCGTCAAAAGACCCAGAGACACTACATTCATACATACATACATATGCAAACAGATACAAATATTCTCTCTATACATATAATATTAGATGTAAATACATACCATGTTCCCATGCCTAGATTTTTTGAGGTTGCTGCGTTTGACACTTGAGGACACTTGCCACTTGGCACCCATGCCAAGTGTCTAAGTAACATTGGAAGTATATGTCAGGAAAAACTTAGTCTTGTTAAAGTATAAGATGAGACCTCTAACAGAGGAATGATGTGTTTTAGATTTATTATTGATGCAAAGTATTGCTTGTTCCTACTCTTTACTCCTAGAATTATTTATTGAAAGCTCATTTTTCTCTTTGATTGTCCTAAACTGATAACTATGCAATGTTAACATAAGCAAAAGCATCATCTAATGATTGAGGTGAAAACCGTTTGTCGGTCTTGAAAAATCAACATAACCTGAAATTTTAATCCATGTCTCCTCTAAAATGACGCATACATGTTATGATTCTAAACACGAATAAGGGATGTGCCATTTATCAGTTTAATGATTGGTTAGGGAATATCTAGGATTCTCTTCTGAAACTATAAAGAGCACATTACATGTCAAACTTGAAAGTACCTGACTGTAAACACATAATCAAGGTTGCATCCTTTAGAAATAAGCATAAGCATTAAACAAGATTGTCATTTTCCTCCAAACAAATAGACATTTCACTTTTTAACCACCAGAATGTACAAGAAATCAATTAGTCCATACATCTTGTTATTGTGACTCTCCATAACAGGGGATATCAACAGCTACTCCTAGGGCAGTACTAAGACATGTTAATACTCTGAATTATTCAAAGATGAAGAAGCTAAGCTAAAAATGAAAACCTTCTATAAAGGGGCTAATGCTAACTTTAACTATACTATAATTTGCATTGCTTTTTCTACAATTATCTTTTCAGTATTTAATGATGCATAAAGGTGATGTATAACTATCTGCTACGTCAGAGTTGCTTTGAGGTGGTTCCATGACATGGAAACAATTGGCAAGAGGCTGTTTGTAGTTGGTATAAAGAAATGAGAAGCATAATTACTAAGAAGTTTTTAACCAGTACAGCCTGCTTGCCACTAAATTACATTGCCTCTCTCTTAATCAACTTTCTCTGTAATTCCTGTAAAGGAACAAATGGAGAGAGAAGTTGTGGAAGGGAAGATGTAGGGGACATACAATGGCTCCATTATGGATCATTTGGTGCTAACAAAATCTATACATTTTGACTTGTTGGTTGCTAGATCGTTCAGTTTAATCTTTCAAATTCTGTTGAAGTCAAAAAAAAAGATAGTAGTACATGACACAACAAAAGATGTTTGTATAAGAGATAATCACTCATATGCAACTGTAGAAACCCCAATAGAATTCCTCCAGATAAGGAAACAGAAACTTAGCAAGGTATGGTAGACACAAGGGGCTGAAAGGAATTAGAAAGAAAAACATCCTCAACAAGAAAAGAATAGAAATTAAGAGGCTGACCATAATAGGGAGACAGCTTTTACAATGAAAAACTGATTTAAATTAATGAGAGGAAGAGGAATTATCAAATACAGATAGACTTTTTTTTTGTTTGGAGATATAATGTCAAATTATTAAAACCTTCCTTGAGAAATATTTGGAGAATTAGATTTAAAAAGATATTGATGCAAAGGTGCATTTTCACATGGTAGTTTTTTGAGAATCTAACCCCAGACAATGTCATGAAAATAATGGAAATGGATCTTATTTGAGAAGATATTATTCGAAGACATATATGCCTAGGAGGATTCCACTAATAGAAAAAGGGAGAACCAGAACGCTGCCACCAATTGGGAGAGGAGAAAATAATCTTCCATCTATTAAACCTTTGGCAGTAATTACAATGAGATTCACATACTTCCAATTTTACAAGGTGGTGAAGCATATCAAGGCAAAAGATAGGTTCAGATCTCAAATCCTGCAAAATCAATTTTCTGTATTATAATGCAGCTGAGATGAAAACAAGATACCTACTCACATGCAAAGTTGTTAGACAAGAAACAAGCAAAAGAAGAAATTGAAAAACTAAAAGAGGTCCGAAGTATTGAAATATTGGACCATTAAAATAAGCACATGATGCCAGAATTGTGAATTTGAAACTGCATTAGAAAACTTAGTATTAGATAAGGACTTTAAGTTTCCATCTTGAACTAAAAAAGAACTAAGTATATCGTTTGTTTGATAAACCAGACTTCACAGTATCCAATCTGAAATCCAGTTTACTAGTAAACAAGTACTATATGATAGACCATCTAATTCATTAGCTCACTCCAGGTGAAACGTTGAGTACATAGGTCAGATGTTCCCAATATTTGCAAAAGAGAGGCCTGCTTCTGATAAAATCAGAGCAATATTCATTTAATTTCACCGAATTTACGCTCTAAAGACTGAATTATAACATATTCTGAACTAATGATGGGTTTCTGTAAGATGATCTTTCCTCTGCTTGATGACATCAGAAATGCAGCTCATAGCAGGAACCTTTTGAAGGATACCTTAAATTCACATGTGTTCTAAAAAATAAACTAGATATTCTAGGGAGTGTATGAAAATAAAGTTATATTACATGATTGGCAGGAATAATGGAGTGATTATTCACGTAAAAAATGCCATAGTTAAATTATAGGTGGACAAAGTTTTGCCTTTGAACCTGAACCTGTGTTTAATTGTCACCATATGACAACCACATGTATGTGATATAGTTTCTCCTACAAAAAATTGCAGATAAGCCTCGTAGAAACTTCATTGCCGCAATTTAAAAATATCACCTTACTACCAGCACAGCCTACAACATAAGTGACTCTAGGCAACAGAAAGATGAGTTACCTAGGTTGATTCCAGTTTTGGTTGCATGTATTGTGCAATGTATATTACAGTAGACAGAATGATGTAATGTGAATGTATAAAATTATTTTCACACATGTTATTCCATTAGGTTTAAGAAAGATTTATCTCAGCTGTGAATACAGGCAAGGGTACTTAAGCAATTAGAACTGACAGGAGAGCAGCTCTGGGTAGCATTAATTCAAGCACCACTAAACTTTTAAGTATCAAATATGATTTAACACCATTGATAACCAAAATGTAAATAAATAAGGAAAGAAAAACTCTAAATCAAAAGGTACCAATTTCATGTCTTTTACCTCATCCCGGTCAAAATTGTCCCCACTATGTGGATCAAAGAGCACATCCCCTGTCGCAAGCTCAAAGCAAATGCAGGCAAATGACCACATATCAGCAGGTGTCGAATACTTGGACCCAAGAAGCACCTCAGGGCAACGATACTGCCTTGTCTGTATATCACTTGTGAACTGCTTGTATGTCCAACAAGCATTCCCAAAGTCCACCAGCTTGCACTGTAAGTCAGCCTCCATCACCAACTTCTTCCTCGTATTCCTGCTCCCTCTCCTATGCCCATGCACTGCTCCCTTTTGCACTTCAACACCACCATCACCATCACCATCATCATTTGGTGCAGATGAATCCTGCACCCCATCAGCATCTGCAGCAGCCGTAGCCATGGAACTTCCTGATGTTGCGGCAGCTGCTCGCTTTGCTTTCCGCTTCATCTTTTTCTTCTGATTCCGAGTAAGGTCCCCATTAACAGGGGCAGGGGACTTGGGTGGCAGGTCATTGGACTTCGCAGCAGGGATAAAGGGGGGAGTAGTGGACCGACGCGGGTCCCTGGAAGGGTCAATGCTGGATACCAGGAGAACGTTCTCAGGCTTAAGGTCAGTGTGGATGATCTGTAGATCATGGTGGAGGTAGTCAAGGCCCACAAGAATATGGCGGCAGATCTCTTTCACCATGGAAAGGGGAACACCCCGGTAGTCGGTGTACTTAATGAGAGTGAGGAGGTTGTCCCCGAGAAACTCAAACACCATGCACACATGGTGTCCATTAGGTCCTGAATGCTTGAAGTGATCGAGCAGCTTCACAACACATCGCTTGTTGTCCGGATCCCCCTCGGCAATCTGTTTCAAGATCTTTATCTCGTCCATTGCAGCCTCCGTGTAGTGCTGCGCACTTTTCTGCACCTTCAGTGCCACATACCGCTATAACACCAAAGCAAAATCAGATTTTGATTCTAGTTCCTCCATGTTCAAGCAACATATGAGACAGATTACATAGAGAAAGATCAGGCCTTTATCAAGGTCATCATATTGCAAATACAAAGAGTTGCAGCCATGAGTTAAGATCAAACTTTGAGACCATTTTTTCCATTTTTGATCTCGGAAACAAATGGGTTTTCGTACTTTTTATCAATCCTCATCAGCTCTTACAGCAAAAGAGCTAAATAATCGAAACAAGATCAAGTCTTCAACCATTACTTCTTCGACTTTTGAGAAAAAACTTTAAACAAAAAAAAAACGATCTTCCTTTCTTTAGGGGAAAATGATCAGATTAATAGGACTCTGTCTATAAACAGCGAGAAAAGAAGCGATGGATTCAGCTGCTACGGAGAGAATCCGAGGGTTTTAGGGATCTTACGGAGTGGACAGTGTCCCAGGCGAGCCAGACGGTAGAGAAGTGGCCCCAGCCGAGCTTGGACTGGACGACGTAGGCCCCTTGCTTGAAGGAATCGCCGACGCGGACGGCGTGGTACCCGCCCCGCCGGTAGTCCTCGATGCCCTCGTCCTCCGACGTGTAGTTGCTGCTCTCGCTCCGCCCGTCCTCCGACGCCATCCGATCCAACGGACCTCACTCCCCCTCCGATCGATCCCCCGCCGCCTCGCCGCCCTCTGTCGCCTGATTCGAGAACTAGGGTTTGCTCTCCATGCGCTCTCGTCCTCCCTCCCCCGCTCAAGCTCTCCCTCGCACGGCTTCAGAGCGAAAATAAGTTAAATAAATAAATAAATAGCTTATCCAAAAACAATGAGGGGAATATAAATTGTACCTCATCAACTAATTAAGTAACCAAAACCACAGCTTCTTTTTGGGAAAACACTGGAAAATTAGATGACGTGGCTGACCTGAATGCTAACAGGCCAGATGGTTAAGAAAAGATAGTGGGTGCATTTGATGCTACCAGTGCATGGAAGTTGATGCGAGGAGCCATTTTGATGGAGGAATCTCACTGTCGCCGGAATAACGGGAGGAGGTAGAAGGCAAGGAAATGGGCCTTCTCTGCTTTGAGAAGGAAGGTGGTGGGAAACTAATGACCGTCAGATGGCAGTGGGGCATAGGCTTGGGACAAGGGGGTTGGACCAGCACTGGACCGAGCTTGGTAGGATTTTTTTTTTTTTTTTAACTAAGGCAGGTAATTCATATAATACGTGTATGAATACATCCAAAAAAATAAAAAATAGAAGGTCACAAAGCTTTAGAGGCAGCTCTTCATTCCCGACCCATAAGGTGCTACCGGCGTGGTTAGCTCCTATTAGCTTCTCTAAATACATGCTTAGTCTGAACGGTCCTACCATCCCTCATCATCATCCAGATGTCTTGTAGTAAAGGATGGTCGCAATCGGCAGCCCTCGAAGCTCTTTGGATCCAGCTGATGACCTTGGCCGAGTTACTCTACAGGACGATTGAACTAGCTAGTAGCACTCAACGAGCATGTCGAAGGCCCGCCCAGACAGTCCTTAGCTCCGCACCGGGGACCGTGATGCCGAGTAACTGATATCCACCTGTTACCACTATCATAGAGCACGAGTCCCTGATTACGAAACCTACGCCTCCACTCGTGCCTCCATTCAGCATAAACCATCAAAGTTGACCTTGAGGAAGCTCGGGGGTGGGGCTCCTAGGTGAAGAACACCGTAAGAGGTACTACCAAGGCAGAATGGGAACCTCAGATATCCCAAGCTGTCAAAGGCCCTTTTACGAAGGAGACATGACTAATCTCCACCCCCTGTGCCCGAACGCTCTCCGCTACGAGCCTTGGCGACAAGCTATGCTCATCAAAAGTTCGAGCATTCCTTTCCAGCTAAATCTGGTATACTGTGAAAGTCGCTTTAACAGCCTTCTAGCGTGTTAGTGGGTTGTCCGACCACCGACAGATGGTCCGTAAGAACTGGTCCCTCTGACTCTAAACCTTTCTCAGGATCTCTACCAATTGTTAGGTCACCCTCGCCCATGTACACTGAAACATCACGTGGTCTACCGTCTCGTTGACCCTACACACCCCGCACTCAGCTAGGATCCTCAAGCCTTGTCTGCTGAGCACGCTCTAGTCGGAAGCCAATCCCAAACCATCTTTCATAAAAATAGTGCAACCCTCAAGTGAAGGCCCAAATGCCAGATTCAAGCACACTCCTATGTTTCTCCTACTCACCACACCTGAATGCACATGACATGAAAACTCACAGATACATACCCAATAGTTCATTGATATACACTTACTATTTTGGTGACCCTACCTTATTACAACCTCACAATGAAGCAAATATATATTAGATTGTTAATTTGTTAATACACGTACAGGTTATGCATTGATGAACTCTCGATACCACATCCATGCTATTTGACCTTCGGAAACCTTCTCAAGGTCTTTAATACCGAGCTCAAATCTATCGCTCACGGCATCAACTCGACACAATGAGGATGGTGATGTTGGGGGTAGAGACAGCCAGCAATGAGGTAAAGATCTCAAGTTTGTGTAGATTTGAGGCCTTCAGGTTTAATTGGAAGGAAGAAGGGTGATAGGAAAGAGGGAATGTTGATAAAGAGTTGAAATAATGAGTCGTGACAATTTGGTGGAGTTCTCCATACTGTGGAGCCTCGTTGGTGCGCCAAAGAAGAGCCCATAATCATAATAAGTAGGAAGGGAGAAGAGAAAATTTAAGATTCGTTTGGTTCGTAGAAAGTATTTTTTTTAAAAAAATATGATTTTTGAGAAATAAATTTTTATGAATATGATGACTGAAAAGTACTTTTAGCATGTTTAGTTGGTCATGAAAAAAATGTCAGATTTTTAAAATAATTATGTTTGGTTCGCCATCCATTTTTTTAAAAAATTATATATAATTGCTTAGGCTTGGCTCTTTCGGGAGTATTAAGAGAGGATAAGAGGATAAGCGGCACGCTAAGTGCCACAGTCGGGGTCGTACTACCGTAGGAGGCCACGAGAGCGCACGTGCGAGGGGCGCGCGCGCGGTGGAGGTGGTTGGTTGGCTTCACCTCGCTTGGCGACCTTCACTTCTCTCCATTTCTTCTTTCTTCTCCTCGCCTCCTTTGTGACTCTGCTCAGAAGACCTCTCCAACCGCCGGCGGAGCTCCGTCCCCGTTCTCTCTGTCCGGTGAGATCCCATTCCTCCGATCGCTTTCTCTTCTTCTTATCTGCCCCAAACCCTAGAAGGCTAGAATTCTTCAGCTCCTTTTCCGATCGCTGCAGCGAAGACCAGAATTTCAAAGTTTTTTCTTGAAGCATTGGTATATAAAACCCTATATCTTCCATGGAAACCCTAATGTCGTGGATCTCCGTTGCTTCTTTCTGGATAAAGAGTGGATCGATCTGGATTCTGTTCAATTTATTGCGCTGTTTTTTCTTTTTTGATTTGTCGTGATATTGAGGGAAATTTTGAGTTTTCGTACCATTTTCTTCACCTTTTAATGAACTCCTTATCTTCTTCTATTTCGTTCGTGCAGTTTCGAGTTTTGATGCGGTTCTTACTGTGCCATTTGACAAATGGTTGTTTGTGATTAATTTGCCATCTGTATTCTTTTGGGTCGAGTGTGGAGAGGCCTGTGGGCTGTGTTTGGGTTTAGGTTCATAGTTTCGTGATATAATGCCTGGATCTCTGATTAGTGGTGTTCTGTTGATGGTTTGGAAGAGTTAAATTGGGGTTTAGTTGTGATGGAGGTGTTGCCTTTGACAAGATGTAAAGCACTTGAGATGGAGCTATGTAGCTACTACTGTTCCTCATTACTTATAAAAACTGTTATCTCGACATTCAATGGATTTGGATTTAGAATATTGAATGTGAACGGTGCTCTGACGTTTCTATGGTAATGTTAGTATGTCCTTCTAGTTTAAGATTGTTTCTATCATACTTTGCCAAGTCCTATCACCTACTGACTCAGAAATGCACAGTACTCATTGCGCATTGAAGTTTTAAAAAGTAAGAATGCTCCTTTTATCCTTTATTAACCAAACAATTTATGGTCATGTATTTGATGACTTACAGATCCCAATTTCCTACCTAGCAGCAGTAGTGTATGTATCATCTCATTCTTTAATGAAATTCAGTGCTAATGGTACTGGCACCAGTAGTCTTTATTTGCTTTATTTCATTATTGTATTTAATATTTTTTTTAGCATAGTTAAGTGTATGTATTATTCATGTAAGTGTGTTGTAGGGAGCATATATTGCTTCATGCTGTGTCTGTGTACTGTACGGATTGACCCCCCCCCCCCCCCCCCCCCCCCCAACCCTTTTGTTTTGACTAACTGAGATTTGCTTTAAGAACCCATTTTTGCACACCATTTGTTTTCATGACCACATCCATTTTCATCACAAGCTTCTCCAGATTTTGTTTATAACTTCCTTTCATTTTTTCAATCTTTTCTTCCTCTTCTCAGCCCTAGGTGTTGTCCGAGCTCTTGTACTTTTAGTTGCACATACCCATACCCCTTCATCCAGTTCTTCATTATCTTTTCCTCACCTATATCAACTTCTATGCTCCTATTATAGAAGCACCTTGTTGTTCCAAATTTTACCATCATCAAATTAGCATTCCACAAATACTCTTGTGTGCTTGCACTTTCTTTGTTGCTGAGTGTTTTGAAATAAACAATCTTCAGGGCTCTTTTATCATCTTCCAAAATTTTCCTTTTGTGAACCAAACATATATCTGCCACAAAACACTCTAGAATCATCTAGTCATCCATCTGACTCTAGTCTGTCATAGATGTCTCGACCCATCTTACCATGGTTCTATAATAATATCTCCATGATAAAAAATGCTTGTGTTCTGGTGTCCTTTGGCTATCATGTTTATTGGGGGCAAAATGTCAATTTCTATTTTCACTAGTATTGTGTCTCATAAGTCACAACGCTGTGGCGTCATTTCGGCATGTATTTTGATGGGGATCTTATATCAATTTTTATCTCCCTAATATTTTGTTCCCTATATTCATTCATATCTACTTTCTGTTTCTATGTTTTGATTTATCTTAATTTTGTTCATGGGTTCGTGCTAGGCCCTGATAAAATCTTGTAAGGCCTGTTCTGTCCCATGCAACAAAGTTTAAGATATTCCTAATTCAATCTTCTGAATTTTAAGGAAAAGATTTATATTCTATTCCTGGATGGGATCTGAAATTTCCTTAATGACTTTGCAGGTATTTTGAGTGGAATTATGAATTTTCTATTGCGAACTGCCCATCCTGTAGCTTCAGATCTACATAGTGCTCCTGAAGCCAAACATCAGAAAGATGTGCGACCGACACAGAAGCAAGCTACTACTTTGGAGGGTCTTATTGCTGAAGATCTATTTCCGAACTCGCTCACAGAAGAAGATGATGACAAAGACGGTGATGGAGTTGGTGATGCAGGTGGGGAAACCCAAGGTTCAGAAAACCAAGTTGCTTGTGGAAACCTTACTGATGTTACAGAAGATGAAGGATGGATCACAATTCCATACAGTATGTCCTCTCAAACATTTTAATTCATTTTTTTGACAAGCTTATTATTGATAGATAGATAAACCTAATCTATGACTAACAATACAACTTGGATTACAAAGAGTCTGCCATTGCTAAAGATTATGAAGGCAGGTTCCATGGTTAAATTGATCATCGACATAACGTTACTTGTGAATCTTGTGAATCTTTGTAAATGCTTCTTCACTGCAGTAGGAATTTGCTACCTCAGTGCTGAATAACACTTCTCCATGGATCTGAGAACTGAGATTTCCTAAGTATAAAATTTCCAGATTCTATAAACATGGCTTTGGTAGGTTCTTGAACTATATAGATTTCAATAGTAAATATATCTGATCTTCCACATACTTCTCATTTATCAGTTTGCTTTCAGTATTTGATTCATATCCTTGATTTCTACTATAATTGGTAGAAAACATCGTGAGTGGTGAGTGTTTCCATCAGATAATTTTCAATGTATAAACAGGTTGGTTTAGAATATTCTTCTTATGTCCGTTGAGTGTGTTTTAAACTGTGTGTATGCATGTCACTAGAAAAACTCTAGACATATACAAATGCACACACTTGTAACTGTTTGTTTTTAGGATAACCACAAGTTATACTATTCTCATATGGGTATCTATGTATAGTGTTTTAAAATGATTCTCTGCCAAAAAGCATGGTCATTCATCTAGGAAAACCTAGCATCAGGGTATGATCTTTTCTTTTTTACTTGTACTTGTACTAAATAAAGTTTCAAATATGATATTACCAATTTTTAATTCAGATCTGTGGAAGTCTCCTCTTTCATTTCCCAATTATATCGGCCCTCCATTTTGCTCGAATTGTTAAAAAGAAGAGGGGACAAAGGTAATTAACAAGATTTGGGATGCACATTGGTGCCATGAAATTTCTCATTTCTTAGTTATTAGTAGGAGAAACAATATAAAAACGTTTGTGTGTGTGTGTGTATATATATATATATATATCATACATAGGGACACATCTATGTACATATATAGTTTCAAAAAGATACTATGTGTTGAAGACAAAATAAGTACTGAAAGCGAATATGGTGCTGCTAAGTTCTATTTTTTTTGAAAAATAAAGCATGCATTATCATCTTTTTGGTCCTTTGTTCTTAATGTATTTATTTGTTCATCATATCCTGGTTCATTTTACTAAAATATACTAGCATTTGCGGGAATTTTCTAACATGACACCAAAACATTTCCTATATAACTTACTAAAATATAACTTTTTACTTAGTTGTTGGTGTATGTTACCATTATCAAAAGGAACAGTATAATTGGTCAAAATTTCTTGTCTAAAAGCTTCAAATTTAAGTTTCTTTGAAGTATAGGAAACTATAAGTCTAATAATCTTTGTCATGTATAATAAATTTCAACTTAGATGTATTTTTCCCCTGAAAGGAGTTTCCTGGATGAGAAGGAATCATTGCGAGAGGGAGGTTGGGGGAAGAAGGCTACGATTGGCTTATGAGTTGTGCCTTAGAAACGAACGATATTTTGTATTATCAAACCTTGTCTTCTTTGCGCTTTCTCTATACTCTATCCAAGTCTAACAGGGATTTTCGGAGGGTTATTTTCTGGTTTCATGAGCTTAGCCTTATTAATGATGAGGTATCTCTTTAAACTTACCAACTGCCCGACTAGGTTCTATTGCAGCTCTGTCTCTTGTCCAAACTTTTCTTGGCTAGGATTTTGGAAGGTGACTATTTGTTGATAGCTTATGGCTGGTCATAAAAAGTCTATTAATTCCTTCCTAGGACCCTTGTCGACATATAGTTGTACATGGATTGGATGATAATAATGATGAAAAATGATGAATGATCAGTATTCTTCCTTTCCCTTTGAGAGCTGAAGGGGACTTTTGATGGAAGCTTTACTGAGGGATGATGAGCTTAGAAGTTCTGCCTACTCACATTCTAAGTGGTGTAGAAATTGTGTAAACACTTGCTAATTCTTTTGCTGGGCCTTGAAGCACTCATCTGTTATTTCATACAAGTGGTTCCTTCCAATTACTTGAATGGTAAATATTAAATTTTTCTTAATAATAATATCAATTTATATGTAATAACATATTATATTTTGATAAAAAGAAAATATGCAAAAAAGTTATTGCACAAGAAAATTCGTGAATAAAGTAATGAATTTTGCAGTGGAATTATTGAATGAGAGTTGAGATTTAAGATTCAAGTATTTTCCAACTTTAAAGCAGCAAGCATCCACAACAAAAATAACAAAAAATTAACAGCGATCATCCACTGATAACAAATACTGAAAAAAACAATTTTCTGTTTCCAACCACCAAAGAAAACCAGGGATGATGATACAAGATCATGAGACCCTTCCGAACTTCTTCTGACTTCCTAGCCCCTCACCTGTTAGTTTGGAATGCATTTTTTTATTCTTTTCTTGGGGACTATTTCAAGTTCTGGGTCTTGGGATAAAAATTCTAAGCAACCCAACCAGTAGATGAGATTTGACATGGATTGGAGTCTTGGAGATTTATTTTTCTGTATATTGGTGACTTAGAACAGAAACAGTCCTACTTTAAAAATTTCAAAGATTGTTAATGGGCTGTTTAGGGAAGATAGTGATGAAGCTATTATGTTAACTTTTGCATGATAGTGTGCTGTTAGTTTCCTTAAACTATTGGACTCCAAGTAAATAGGGAAATCACGAAGGATGGGGGGCGGGGGGGCGGGGCAGATGAAGTTGGGTCAGGAGAGCCCATATCCTAAGAAAGAAACCTAATATAGAGTTTTTTGCATGGTTTTGGGTACCTTATGAGTGATCCTAGTTCCATAGTGTCCTAAAACACTGAATAAAAATTTTGCAATGGAGTTATAACCTTTTACTATGGAGGTGTTTTGATCATAATAAGTTTAAGGCTCCCTCTCAAGGAATCCAAATTACCAGTGACTATCATATTGGAATCATATGTACTAATATAAATAAATAAATATAGAGACTCCAATGAAATACATTTTCAGGGCAATTGAAACACAAACTTTTTATTAATTGGCAATTGTAATTGTACAAGGAGCTTCTTCAAACTGCTCGTTGCTTTAATGTGTATCACTTAAGCATTTGTAGTCTGCACTAGTCTAAAGCACTTCAGCGACTGCTTTTACTGTTAAGATTAATAAATTAGAAGAAGCCTTATATCAAAGTAGTAAAGTATCTGATTAAATGTGTTGTTAGTGATGATGCAAAAATGTCAACATAGTATTGTCTGGTCCATGGTAGTTTATGTTTCAACCAATATCCATATGTTTCGGCTGAAATTGATTAGTTTATTCTGAGCCTGAGCTAAAACTTAGCCTCGGATTGCCCAGATGTTGGTTCAGTTTCTGTCAGTTTGGTGGTTTCTGCCATTTTCTGCAAGTGCTAACTGAAACTGATCATAGATACTATATATGTTGATTAATTGGCTTTTTTGGGGCATTTTTGGATTATCTATGCAGTTATTTAAGTATTTTTGTGTAATTAGTATCAACTCTCCATCTTTTTTTCTTTGTTAACTTAAGAAAAAGGGTTCTAGCTCAATAATATTCCTTTTACGTAAATGAGTCATTCAAGTAAATTTTCAGACTTAACAATTATTAAGAATGTATCGTTAAGTATATCTACGTCAATATGTATGTATATAAAGTCATTTAGTCGACGATGCAAGAATAAACTATGAGAAAACAATGTTTTCTAAATACAATTGATATTTGCAATTTTATAATGGAATGGGAATTATTTGCTTTGATTCAATATTTGGAGAATTAATCACCTAGCAGCGCCAATGTGCTTACTCATTAGTGATAAATATGGCTTCTGAAAAGCATCTCTTGATAATTAAAATAGAAGCTTTGCACTTTTACAGGATATTGGAAGCAACTGGGACTCGAGCTTATAGAAACTCAATAGAAAGTTAATAAATAGAAGAAAAAAGTAACAATTGCTTTGCTATTTGTCATCTGGGGTAGTTCATAAGATTTGAGCTTTAATTTGCAATATCTGAGCTCAAAGCTTGTAAACATTTAAATGAACTCTAACTAATCCTGGTTTTGTTTGTGACTTTTCTAGATTAGAACTTTTATGTTGGTAATTGGTACTTGATATTATGGTAAATTGGTAATCATTAAAACAAGTTCATGTCTACAGGCAGTTTGTGTGTTAAGTTTTACTCTTGTAAATGTGTATGTAGCTACTAATTAGATAATTAGATTGCTATTAAACAATATAACTTTATATTACATTTGATTTGATGTATAACATGATTATTTGACAATTTCATTTATATTACATACATACATACATACATACATATATTGGAAACCTCAGACTTTCAATTTGGATGCACTAAAACCATATAGTCAATCATTCCAAATGATTCAAAAAGACTTAAAAAACATGATGTATGTTTTCTTGGCTTTCTTTCATCTTTGTTTTTTTAATGTTGTTCTTGATTTTTCTTATTTTCTTGACTGAAATTCTGAAGTCAGAGTGAGACTGCTGAAACCCAAACTTAATCGGAAACTAAAACTAAAATCAGATTAGGCTATCTGTTCTGATTTTGGATTGAATAAGCTGAAGCCTTAAGCTGAACCTGATATTGTTACAAGTATATAGTGGAAATTGCTTCGGATCTGGAATATGTTTATCTGTTCACAATATTAGTTTTGTACTTGAGCGGCAGGCAGTGTAGATATTGCATGTTTCAGTAAAAAACCAGGAACAAGCGGCCTCTTTTTTATTGGATAGGAGTCTACCAAGCTCCCCCTTCACCCCTCTAATGGGTCCATTGTACCTAGCACTCTTTTTTAGCACAAGAGAAGACATGATAAAAATTGCTTTGTTCGAGTATTCTTTACTGAAGGGCAACCTAGAAAATGTTCTAGCTAGCATGGGAAGCTATCAATTAGAGTTTATTTAATCAAAAGAAAAGCTAAGAATGTTGTTGGGTGCTTGGCCTAATGGTCTTCAACTCATTATTCTCCTCAATCTCGAGGAATATTGGTTTTGGATCTTGTTCGGTACTCTAGGGTTATAAGTTGCTACTACTAATTGATAGGCATGATACCATTCTTGGTAATGATTGCAACACAGTTTGTGTGACATTGAGAATTCACAACAATGTTCGCCAAATTGATACTGGAGGGGGTACTGGTCGGCGATCAATTTGGCATGGTATGGGTCTATACCATGCTGTTCTGGGTGTACCTTCACAGGAAGAGCCAAAGAGGGGGGGAGAGGGAGAAGGGGAGAGAGAGAAAAAGAGAGAGGTAGGGAGGGAGAGGGAGGGGAGGAAGGGAGGGAGAGGGCCGAGAGGCCTTCGTTGTCAAGGGGGAGAGAGAGAAAGGGAGGGAGATAGAGAGGGGAAGAAAGAGAGACTTACCAGGGCATGTTGATAGTGGCATCATCATTAAGTTGTCAGGGATGGAGGTTGAGGAGCAGCTCAATGATATTGAAGGAGGCGATTGGGCGAGGATGGAGGCTTTAATAAAACCAAACCAAACCATCCGAATCGTGTCGGTAGCCGACCAGTTGGTTCGATATGCTCTGAACTAGCCGGTTCGGCATGGTTCGTTGAACCTTGCTTCACAACATGATGCTTAAGTGTGGTGGAAACTAGTGCTTAGCAAAAAGGGTTAAGTCTCAAGGGTGTTTAGATGCCATAGATTTTGATAATATGGATCTATCAAAGATGCTTATCGTGGAATGGGTGTTTCTTGTAGGGTTGCTTGATGTGCCCATGGTAGTCAAGTTGAATTGTCAAATATGTAGATGGCCCAGGATTAGCTATGCTAAAGATATGTTGGGTAGTCCTATGTGCACAAAAAGCAGGAGTCTTTCTCTAATGTGTGTGTGTGTTGGGGGTAGGGGGAGGAGGTTTAAGCGATGCTAAAGATATGTAGATCAATTGTGGGAGTCTATTAGTAGACGTTCAAAAAGTTTCTCAAGGCAAAATTCTAGGGCGGTTATTTGACATTTCTCCTAATGACTGGATCCCAACCATCCATCAAATACTTTTTACTCTTGAATCACAACTATCAATGAGACGCATAATCTACTTCTTTGCATTGCATAGACTCTCACTTCATTAGATGATGGAGTGGTAGCTGTCCTTGATATATGTCATAAAGGATTCACCCACTTGTTGCATGATATTTCATAGATTGATGGGATCAAAATTGTTAATCAATTATTACTTGATTGTTTGAGGGGATTACAAATATTATCAATTACTATTTCCCTTTAACTGGTTATGTGTCTGATAGTGTAGCATCTATCGAGTAGTGTTTCGCTTGTTGATGGTAGCAAGGTTGTCCGTAAAATGCTCTTTCCTCTTTAAATCAACCACTTGTACTGCAACTGTCAAATAACATATCATCAAGGGGGTTATAGTCAATTAGTCATCCATCAAATATTCCTTCTCCATGAGTCAGTCATGTGTGTTATATGTGTCAAATACTTGTGAATATAGTTCATATTCTGAGTTTATAATACCAGCCTTGCGTACCCCAAAAGTCATCATTTTGCTAATTTTACTGAAAAGTTATGAAGGTACTTCAACTTTGCATTGCTTGGAAAATGTTAATGGAATCTGAGTGATCTGGAGGAGGGGAAGTCTCCAAGGTTGCGAAATTGAGGTTAATTTTTGGGGGAGGAGGCGGGGGGGGGGGGGGGGGGGGGGGGGGGTGCGCGAGTGGGAGCTTTTAATTCGCCAAGATTTTTCTCATATGGAAAACTATGATTTTACAAAGTTGGAATTGGCTTAAGTAGCAGGAGAATGGAGCCAGAATTTTAATGGATGTCCCTATTGCTTCATAGGTTGCTATGCTGAGGCTTATTTTTCTTGCATCTAAAAATGTATTTTGATTTCTTTTTTCTGTGCTGAGGAAGTTTTATAGTGCTTGTACCAAGGACCAACGCAAGACATGGGGAAATTCGGGAATTGACATGGATGCCAACTTCCTAGGATGGATTTCTTGAGGTAGGCCAAGTTGAAGTTGGTTCATTAAGTTCTTGTTTATCAAAGGAATAATTAAATTTGATATCCAAATGCAGATTTGTAGATCAGAAGTTTTTTGAAGCTCCCATTGTCCACTGATTTTATTTTCTAGTGAAAGGTCTTAGTTGGGGCAAATTTGCTTAGGGCTTGTTTGGTGTTGCTTCTATTTTTCAAAAATGAAGCCAGACCTAGGTTTTCTAGCTTCTCATAGAAGCACTTTTTGGACTTTTTCATCTTGTTGAAGCATTTTTAAGGTACCATTACCAAATACTTTTTTTAAGAAATGTTTTCTTTTTTTTTCTTTGCTTTATTTTATTATTTTTTTTAAAGATTAGGAGGAGCTAATCCCCACCTACCCACCCCACTCTAAAGGACTGACTGCAACTCGAATCAAGCACTCGCCCCCTTGCCCAAGTGGCAACCAGTGATACCATTTGAGCAAACATTTTTTTTTTCTTTTAAAAGTTACAAAGTGCTTTATTAAGCAGCATCAAACACACCCTTAAATTAGGAAATGGATGAAGTGTGCAAGCTTCGCCGTAAATAGATAAGAGTGTCATACGGTCTTGCTATTTTCTTTCTCAATGTTGGTTTGGGAGAACTTCTAGTTGCGTACAAACACTATGCCTTGCCTCAATAATATCTTTAGGCTTTAGCTTGTTTTAAAGCTGAGCTGGTTTAGGTTGGTAAATAGATCTTGAATTTAGTTGGAACTTCACCCCCAAAAATTGTTTGTGATATATCGTTGTTAAAAGTGAAAATCATGTGGATGAAAAGAAGAAAATTTCAGAACACACTTGAGCCCTTGCAGTTGGAAAACAGGCTATCTTATTATAGGTTAACTGCCAAAAATTAAAATTACAAACTATTAAAGGAATTGATGAACTTTTAACTGAGAAATGCCATTTGGTACAGACATTTTAATTTATAGGTATGACTTTTGTCAAGTTTGAGGACCATAACTCTTTTTTCTTTTCCCTCCTTTTTACCTATTATGTCCACTGGATTTATTATATTTTAACAATACTGATTTCGTTGCCTTGGGGACATGGGGGCAGCCCACACCCTCCATGAGTGATGTGTTCCCCCTAAATCAGCTAGGACTTGCGGGAGTATATCTGGTGGTAATAAACATATGTGCATTGAATTTTTCTTTCATTTTAATATCCTGACTGTTGAAGAAGTCCTGCTTTGTTAGTCTACTGCCAGGTATCATGCAAATTGAGATTGTTGTGAGATAGCTGATGAATCCTATACTCATAAAACAAAAATAACCAAGAATCTTCGTAGTAGTTTATACTGTTTGTTTTTGATTGCTTAATGTATCCTACTATACTATCTTCTCTTATCTTATTTGCATAGATTAATAAATCCTTTTGCTCCATATGTTAAACCTTATCTCATTTTTTAGCTTTCTGCTTCCTTTGTCTCAACTACCATTCTGGTAGGATCCAGTATTGTTGTCTAACTGTGCTGAGACGCGTGTTTTATCCTGTGGCATTCATTTACTTAAGCAACTAGTGAAAATTGCTGGTCAGGGCTTTTAACAAAAAAAAAAAAAACAATAGATGATTGTCTTTCAGACATCTGATGAGGCCCATGAATGAAACTTATAGCAAGCATTGATAGAGATTATGGATTGATTTTGAACTTTTCATGGACATCGTTTGCCAAAAATGGTACTAGATCCTTATTAATTTTGTTTCATATGTACCCACTTCCCCCTCGACTAAAGTTGATCATTTTGACTCAAACAATTTTATATCTTGCCTGTTAAAATTAGAACTTTTTTCAGGTTTGTACAGCTCAGGTTACAATAGATAATGCTGATTACCATGTCTATGGGATACTATCCATACTTCTATTAAAGTAAAAGATTTTTCTTATCATTTATTCCATAGTTATTGACTTTATACTTACAGAGGAACTTCCAGACAATTGGAGTGATGCACCTGATATACTACAGTTGCGTTTGTTAGACCGTTCTTTTATTTTTCCTGGTAAGTACATTTTTCAAACTATTCTTTCTCAGCTGATTCCATTACATCCAAAAGACTTTTTTGGTTGGGATCTGATCTGTTTCCATCCCAGGTGAACAGATTCATATACTGGTATGCTTATCAGCAGCAAAGCAGGACACAGAAATCATTACTCCATTTAGAGTTGCGGCAGTGATGTCTAAAAATGGTAAATCTAGTCAGAATGGAAACCAGCAGACCAAAATTGTAGGAATTAAATCCAGGGATGCCAATGGCACACATGAAGAAACTGTTCATCAAAATATAAAAGACAATGGAGAAACTATATCAACTGGAAACGAGATGACGCCTAGACGAGTTATCTCTGCAACCAAATCTCTCCTTAGGATGGAAGATCATAAGCAACAGACTGAAAATTTGTTGGAAAGATTTAGAAATTCAAATTTCTTTGTTCGAATTGCCCAGCTGGATGAACCACTTTGGTCTAAGAGAAATGTGGCAGAACAATCCTCAGTGAATTCTGAGATGGCAGGGGAAAGATTCCAATCAATTGGAGGATCATTGAACATGTCAACGAGCCTTCTTAATGCAGTTGTTGACAAGGGAAATTTTGGTGGTAATACATCTGGTGGACTGGCTCGAGACACTGTCAAATGCTACTCCCTGCGCAATGGTGACATAGTGGTATGTTTGAGAGAGTTTTCTATTTTTATGCATTTTATAATCAAGAGACTAGATAACATTCTTTTAATTTATAGTAACCACATATCATTTGCTCGTTACATTTTTCTTCTTCCAAATTCTTCCATTGGTTCTCTAAATGTTTGTATTTTAATACTTCTCATGAATAATGGCAGTATGAGGACATTGTGATGCAGGACGGAAGTACGGATTGAAATACAGAGAGAAAGAGGAGAGGAAGAGGGGAAGAAGAAGGGAAAGAGGAAAAGAGGAGGAGGAAGAAGAAGACCAATTTTTTCATTCATTAATTCATTAAACCCTAAACATCAGGATGGACCCATATATATAGGGTCACAAAATAACAAATAACCCCTACAAATAAAATAATTCCAAAAAGCTCCTAAAATGACAATATGCAAATAAACCTAAATGACAATATGCAAATAAACCCAATCAACATAAAATAAATCAATCTAAAATAAAATCAGGCTGGCTGAATCGGCTGGAACCCGCTGAGCTGGCTGGATCCTGTGGCGACCGGCTGACCTGGCACTGGTGTCCGCACCAACTCTCCTCGGGTGGAAAGAAGTCGACCTCGACGAAAGCGGCTCGGTAAAGCCCCGGTAGTACTCCAACAAGTCCGGGTCAATCGGCGGTATCTCCTCGCGCTGGATCCAAGTGTAGTCGGACCTTGGTCGTCCTCGCCAACGAACCAGGAAATGTTGGATGCCTCCATCACTGGTAAAAACTATTTGCTCGGCTAAAATAGAATCAATATACTCTTTTTGTGCTCGATGGGGGGTAAAAGGAAACGAAGATGGCATGGAATCAATAATAGGATAAACATCAGGCGCAGGAGAGTGTGCAGCAAAAGAGTCATCAGGGATTGCAACCAAATCTTTAATATTAATAGTAAGGCTATGACCAAAATCAAATGGAAAGTCAATGGCATAGGCGTCAGTGCCATCCTTGTGCAACACCCTGAATGGTCCAATACTAAGAGACTGCAATTCCTTAAGATGGATCATTACGTAACCCCAAGTTTGAAATTCTTTAGCACGGAAATCAGCTTGCATCTTATACTGAGCAGTACATGCATGAATGCCCTTATGGATTTCCTGATACAACTTATGAATGTGTTGTATAAATGCATATGCAGGCTCAGAAATCCTAATATCAATTTCGATGGGTTGTGCGAGGGCATATCCAACTACACTCATGGTAGACTGGTCAGACTCGTTATCTGACTGTGCAAGCGAGCTAGGTGGAGTGTGGGTGCATCCTAGGGTTTCAGGTTTGTCATCACATTCTTCCTCAATGTCCTGAATGTCATCGAGGTTTGGTTCATAGATTTGCTCCTCTAAGTCATCTATGTCACCTCCCTGCTCTTGCTGAGCAATAACGAAAAATTTGTTCGCACATTGGGAGGTAACGTGACCAAAACCTTGGCATTTGTAACACCGAATTTTGGAATGTGGTTTGGGAGGCTCACCAAGCATTCCCTTGCCATTAGTGTCTCGGCCTGTGACATGGGCAATAGGAGGGGGCCTATGAGTAGTGGACCCTACAGAAGGTTTGGACCCTAAGGAATTAAGGCCGGTGGGAGCGCTCCGTGTGTCAGGGCGCCTTACAAATGTGGACTTAGTGTTCCATCGGTTTAGGAGATCGTCTTGGTAGTTAAGGGGCAGGTATTTTTCTTTAAGCCTCTCTTTCATCTCTACCCAATCAGTTATTTCATGTTGATGTCTCCTAGCTAATAGTTGTTCAGTGTTTTGCCAAAACAGCTTAGCTCGACCAAGGAGTTTCATTCTAGCGAATCGAACTTTTTTGTTCTCAGACAGATTGTACCACTCAAAGAAGTGGTCCATTTCGTGTAACCAATCGGAGAAGACTTTCGGGTCAAGACGACCGTCAAAAGTGGGAGCTTCCACCCTAATGCCTCTCATTACGTCTTCATCAGGGTCACGAAGAGCTCTGGGTTCTACGTTATGTCGGTAACCTCTATTCATATTAGGAAAGAGACCTGGTCCTCTAGGGCGAGGGTAGGCATAATGGTGACCTGGAACATGCCTATTATCAAAGTTGTTTGCTTGGACTTGGGCATTGGTATTTTGGACTTGAGCATTAGTTTTTTGGACTTGGGCATTAGTGTTTTGGACTTGAGCATTAGTGTCTTGGATAGCTTTTAATAGGGCTTCGATTTTGGAATCCATGCCTAATTGGGACTCAGGATGAGATGCGTCACGACCACTACGTAGATGCATAAAATGAATGTCAAAATGTATGATCCGACCAACTATAAATGTTCCTAAGCAGACCTAATGCATGAAATGAATTCAAAATTGCAAAGTAGATACTCAATATAATCGGAAGCTAACTCAAGCAATTGAAATTGGCTTTGAATTACGTAACAAATTCAGATAAGTAGTTGCAGTCAAATAGTACTAGTTTTCAGTGTGTTGCAGGATTGCACAGAGCCTCAAAGAACTTCCAAAGATTAGGTAGCCCTACAATTAATAACAAAGACAAGCCACTACTAGGGTTTTGGGGTTGTTTGGAGTGGATGTGTTGAATTTTAGGAAGCAATATCAATAGAGCACATAAGAGTTAATTAATTCTAAATTTAGACAAACAAATAAAATTTGTAGTAAGGGAAGAAACCTGATTTGGGTTGGGGTGACGACCAGAAGCGCTGCACAGCAAGTAGGCTTGTCAAACGACTCCAATTGGGCTTGATCTCAGCAACTCGGCGGGCCTGTGCAAAGCAATTTGGTAGGTCCGGCGACGGCGGCCTGTTTGAATAGAGGGTGGGGTTGTGATGCACAGAGGCGGGCCTGAAAGTAGGGCCCGCGAAAGAGGGGCCGGGCGGCTGGGGTGTAGCTGGGCCCGAAAGGTGGTCGGAGCAACTGATGGCAGGGACGGTGGAACGGTCTGTGGTGATGGCTGTCAGAACCGGCAGTGGTGGTGCAGCAGTCGACGGCGGCGACGGCAACGCGGCGGTGCGGCGGTGAGAGCAACCCGGCGGCGCGGCAGTGCGGCAGCAGGCGGCGGCGCGGCGGCGACTAACAGCGGCGAGCGGCGGCAACGCGGCGGCGCGGCGGTGAGAGCAATCCGGCGGCGCGGCAGTGCGGCAGCAACTAGCAGGCGGCGGCGCGGCGGCGACTAACAGCGGCGAGCGGCGGCACGGAAGAGCGGGGGCGGCGCGCGGCGCGGTGGTGCACGCAGCAGAGATAGCAGCGGCTGTGGAAACGGGCGGGAGCGCAGATAGCAGTGGATGGCAGAGTGGGTGGCGGAGGAGGTGGGCGTAAGTGGTGACGGCTGAGAAGGAGCGGCGGGGATGGCAGAAACGGTGGTCGGAAAACCCAAGAAGAAATCGGGAAAATAAGGAAAGGGGAAAGGGAAGAGCACGTGCGTGACTTACGCGTCACGTGCAGCTTCTTTTTTTCTTTTTTTTTTCTTTTTTTTTTTTTTTTTTTTTTGAATCAAGTCGGGTTGCCGGGTTATCGGGTTAACAGACCCAACCCACTAGGACAGTCCGACCCGCAAATTTTTTTTTTTTTTTTTTTGAAATGACTCGGGTTAATGGATAATGGGTTAACGGGCTAACGGGTGCAAATCTTACCCGTACTGTAGATCATCTTCAACCTTCAACCGTCCGCTCGCTTCCGCCGGATCTCGCCTGATTTTGCGGCGGTGGTTGCGGGGAGGTGTTGCGCCGGCGGAAGAGGGTGCTGGTGCGGCAGTGATCGGGGCGGTGACGTCCTTCACTTGGTCCGGCCACGGTCGGTGGCAGCAAGCTGCTGCCGAAACCCCCGGGGAAGCACGGCGGCGACCGAAGGCGAATCGGCGGCGCGGCGAAACGGATGCGGTGGGTGATGCTTGCACAGTGACAATCGGAGGAGAAATTGACGAGGAGGCCGGCTTATTTGCCTCCCGGGCTGCCTTGGGGTTTTCCGGCGACAGTGCCTTTCTTCACTGCGTGAGATCCGAGAGAAGGAGGGAAAGAAAGGGCGAGAGCGTCGGAGGCAGCGGCGGTGGGAAGAGAGGGCGGCGGCGGCGTCTTGCGAAGGCGATCTGTGGATTGACGCCGGAAGACAGTCGACCGACGGGAGGGTTTTGCTTTTTCTTTCTTCTCGGTGGGTGAGGTGATGAACAGGGAAGAAAATAATGAAGAAAGGGAGCGACCCTTCTTCTTCGGAGTACGTGCCGTGCGACGACCTTCCGTGCGTTCCGGCGTTTGCGGTGCAAATGATCTAGCAAAATACAGGTGAGGAAAAGGCCGAAAAGGAATCGGCGGGGGTCCGTCCATAAACTGGATCCTTCGACTTCAGCAACAGAGGCAAAGTCAGCCCTGCTCTGGTACCAAAGCTGATGCAGGACGGAAGTACGGATTGAAATACAGAGAGAAAGAGGAGAGGAAGAGGGGAAGAAGAAGGGAAAGAAGAAAAGAGGAGGAGGAAGAAGAAGACCAATTTTTTCATTCATTAATTCATTAAACCCTAAACATCAGGATGGACCCATATATATAGGGTCACAAAATAACAAATAACCCCTACAAATAAAATAATTCCAAAAAGCTCCTAAAATGACAATATGCAAATAAACCTAAATGACAATATGCAAATAAACCCAATCAACATAAAATAAATCAATCTAAAATAAAATCAGGCTGGCTGAATCGGCTGGAACCCGCTGAGCTGGCTGGATCCTGTGGCGACCGGCTGACCTGGCACTGGTGTCCGCACCACATTGCCACCCAAAATTATGTGGCATGCCAAACTTGTGTTAACTTGTGTTCATGATGCTGATTGTTCTTTAGATTGTGACTGAAGATATAGCTTACGTTATATTCCTATTTGTTTTTTCTTGAAGATAAACATCATCAAAACTTTTGTAATAAAATACTTTTTTTGAGTAAATATTGTTAGTAATTAATAACTAGGGCATAAACTTTCTTTGTGGTGTATGTTGTTTTTGTATGCCATTTTTACTCTTAAATAACAAGTGCATACAAAGTTGCAAACACTTGTGTGATATGTATTTGTATTCCATTTTCACTCTTAAATAACAAGTGCATGCAAGTTGCAAAAACTCGTGTGGGTCCCCCTGCATGTAAATATGTGTTATAGTTCTTAATTTTGAGAAATTTGACTTCCACATTAACATTGCATCTTTGTGTTCCCTTCACCTATTACATTAAATGTAGTTAAATACTTAAATCTGTTATTCGACAAGGCACTTTGCATGTTAACGGTCTAAGGTCGAAATCTCTAATCTTTAATAAAGGTAATTGTTCCACCAATATTTTTCTACTCTGTGCTGCAATTCTTTTACTTCTCTAGAAATTCTTTTATTCTTTTTAACATAATCAAGAAAAAATGGGACTCTGTTTCACTTTGACTTTTTGGTCTATGGTTTGTGCTAAGTGGTTAACAATTAAAAATCCCATATTCCCATATGAAACCTTGTTATCTTCCACTTTCATCTAGAACCTTTCCAAGTTTAGGAAATTTTTTGATGGTCGCTGCCTGAAAGGCAAAGTGTGAAGTTGAATGGTGACTTATGAGGCAGGTTTCTTGACCCACTGGGTTTCATGACTGGCCCTACTCTTGCCATAAGTTCCTTGGCCAAGACTTTGAAGCCAATTCCTAAAAGTTGATAGCTATTCATAAAGATCTGTTTAATCCTTCTTTGAGCCTTTTTGGGCTAGAGTTTTACTCTACAGCTGACTTTATTTTTCCAAGAGAAAGGTTAATATGGTAGTAAGATATGATTGGATGAAGCACTTCCATAATTCTGAGTTCAACTTCAATGCTTTTCAAAATGTGGATTTATGATCTGGATTTAATCAGAATTATTTTTTGACTTGATCACTGGTTTGAGGTACCATGGTACAGCAGTACAGGGTCGTACTGATAAAGTATTGGTAGGGTATGTATGCCCCTCCATCTGCTCATGGTTGGCCAACACAGGGTGGTGCAGCGTGCAATACAAGGCAGGATAGATTGCAGTACAGCCAGTGGTTTGAACCTTTCTCAGCATATTGTTTATGCAATGGTGTAAGTAATTAAATCGAATAATATAAGTATGTGTGTTATTTATAATGCATGGGCTAATGGGAACAATTTAGAGGCATAGTGACAATACACAGTAACAATTTAATGCAAAAAGGAGGTGCACATGGGGTATTTATAATGTTCTAGGGCCCCTTATAATGAATTAGGACTCATGGGTGCCTCTAGAATCTGGCTTAAAGATGAACAACAACAAGAATCTAGAATCTAGAACTAGTCTCATGCCATAAGGGTGAAAGGCGACTTCTTGAGACATCTAATGACTAATGGCATCATAACTGTTAAGTGTCAACCCTTCTAATGACATAAGGTTGCCATTAGATGACTCCTTAGCCAAATAGGACTCAAATGCACAGTTTATGATCTCATTGCATGGTTTCTGCCATTAGAATATACAGACTTGGCACCATTGTCACAATTTAGGATTTTCAGCCATATCTTTCTCATTCAATCTCCGATTGATGTGATTCAAGCTGCCTTGGAAAGCTAACTAGATGCCGGACACAATGAAGATGGTGTTGCTGGTGGTC
Source organism: Phoenix dactylifera (assembly GCF_009389715.1). Lineage (NCBI taxonomy): Eukaryota > Viridiplantae > Streptophyta > Magnoliopsida > Arecales > Arecaceae > Phoenix > Phoenix dactylifera. The sequence goes on along the minus strand of NW_024068495.1, from coordinate 79,240 downwards.
CAAACCGAGAACGATTGGCACAACCAAGGTCCGCCGTACCGGTACCGGTCGGCGTACCGGTGGCCGGCCGGACCGGTACGGTACCGGTCCGGTCCGGTACGTACCGGCTGGTACCGGTCCCGTACCGGCCGGTACGCGGTGGTTTCAAAAACCACAGCGCGCGGCGCTGTGGTTCTAAAAAAAAAAAATCGTACCGGTGCGAACCGGCCGGTTCGCACCGGTACGAGGTGCGTACCGGCCGGTACGGGCCCGAACCGGCCGGTACGGGCCCGAACCGGCCGGTACGGGCCCGAACCGGCCGGTACGCACCCGTACCGGCCGGTTCGGATAAAAAACCGGAAATACCGGTTTTTTATCCGTTCCGGTACCGGTCCACGGCCGGACCGGTACGTACCGGCCCGTACCGGCCGGTACGGACCGGTACGGCGTTCCATGGGCACAGCGGTGTGAACGGGGTTCCCTTTGAGTTGCTTTGGTTGCGCTCCGCCCTCCGTCGTGAAACCTGCAAGCAAGCCTCGCACCACCACCGGGGTAGTGGGGGCCCTCCGACGATCAAGTCAGAGGAGATCGAAGGAGAAGGAGAAGGAGAAGGTAGCAGGTGAGATGTTACTCTGGAAGATATATCTTATCCTCCCCCTTCCCCCCCAGCCTCATATATATCAGGCTGGGGGGTTTTTCCGGGGATTCGTCATCGTGTGGCACGATGGGGCTGCCACTGACATGGCCGTTACAGGGCGTCGTGGGGCAGCGCTGGGTACAGCCATGGCAGGGCATAGTGGAGCTCCGCTTTGTACGGCTGTCACAGGGGATCGTGGGGCAGCGCCGGATACGGCCGTTGCAGGGAGTAGTGGAGCAGGGGGCCGCGGCGTGCCTCAGAGGAACAGTCTGTTGTTGTCGAGAGATTGTCGACTCGGGGTCGGATTGCTGGATCAAGGGGCAGCCGACTCGGGGTCGGGCTGCGGAGCCGAAGATATCCGACCCGAGGTCGGATTGTCGGATCAAGGGGCAGCCGTAGTCTTTCTGGGCGCGCGTGCCGGTCACGTGGGGCATGGTGGCTAAGTTCCCCCGTAACAGTAGCCCCCCACTCCCGAGCCTGGAACCAGGAGGGGAACGGGTGAAGGAAGTGATGCTTCGAGATTGCCGCCATCCCTCGGAAAGGCGCGCGCGCTCCGAGCTTCCCGCCTTCTTTATGGCGTATGGCGGTTGTCGCTGATCTGGCAGTCTGCGGATTTCGGCGGACATCCTTCCTTAATGGCGTCGATTCGCCTTTGGGGTGCGAACAAACTTTCGGCAGCCAGGCGTCCTCTGGCGTCACCGAGGCGTCACCCGCCTTTCCACCTATTTAACCGGGGGGCCCTCCTCCGTCCGCCTTTCTCTTCACAGGCATCTTCAAGTTTCTCCCTTGTGCCGCTGCCGTTGCCGCCGAACTGTTCGTTCGCTCCTCCTTTGACGCTCTCGGAGCCGTTCTTCCTTCCTTTCCGGTGAGTTGCCCCACTCTTCAATTTAGGGCTCTCCGTACTTTCTCCTTTCGTGTCAGTGTACTCCAGTCGTTCCGGTGCCTTCCCCCCTCTTGACCCCGTCCTGACCGTAGGTTCACTGGCCATTAGGGATGGACGAAGTAAGGGCGGACCGCATTCAGTCGGAGCTGGTCCCTGAAGACCTAGATAGGTTCGTGGCCCGGTACCACCTTCCCGAAGCCTGCAACATTACGCTCCCGGGGCCTGAGGAGAGGATGTCCCATCCTCCTCCAGGGAAGGTCGCCATCAATGAGGACATCCTTCGGGCTGGGTTCCGCTTTCCCCCCTCGGACTTAGTCGTGCAGGTGCTTCGGGGTTTAAGAGTGGCGCCGACGCAACTGGTGCCGAACTCATGGCGCATCCTGACGGCCTTCCAGGTTCTCTGCCGCATGCATGAGGTTCCCGCCACCCTGAATGTCTTTTGGGAATGCTACGGCCTGAACGGCCACCCCCGGGACAGAGGGTGGTGGTGCTTCGCGGCGCGGCGAGGGTGCGGCCTCGTCAAGGATGCTCCTTCCTCCATTCACGGCTGGAAGGAGCGTTTCTTTTTCATTGACGTAGATCCCTCTTGGGGAATCGGGACAACCTGGGAGACGCCGATGAAGTCCCCGATCGGCTTATCGAGGTTGTCGAGGGAGGAGTCCGATGGCGTTGCCGTCTTGAGGGGGCTGGTTGCCGAGGGCCGGCTTCCCCCGGTGGCCCGCCTTATTTCCGAGGATGCCTTGGTGAACGTCGGTCTGAGCTCGGTCCCCGCCGACCGTGAGCCCGCCACCACTTCTTTTTTAGCTCTTTTCTCCTCTTTCGTTTCTTCTTTCCATCAGTTTCTCAGTCTCCGACCATCTCGTCCTTTTTGCAGAAATCGACGACGTCATGCGGTCGGACAAGGCGATGGCTGTCAGTAGGGCGTCCCTACTGGAAGCGGTCCGGAGGAAGAAACGGACTCCTCCGAGCGGGGTCCGACCGGCGAAGAAGTCCCGCCAGCAGGCGACTCCGACGCCGACAGACGGGTCCGGACCCACCGATCAGGGGGGCGCCGCGGGCTCGGACCGACAGTTGACGCCGTATCAGCCCTCCGGTGATGAGACTACCGCTTTTCCGGAGGCGTCACCCGGGCGCGCCCGAGACGGCCGGGTCGGACGCGATCGGTCCCCAGCCCGGCCTTCGACTCGGTCGGCTTCGGATGATACGAGAAGGAGCGCGCCGAGGCCCCAGCCGAGCGGGACCCTGTCGATTTCTGGAGCGGCCCCCGCCCCGAGCACGGTCAGCATGACTCTCCCCCAAGCAATGGGTAAGGGTAAGGCCGCAGAACCACCGTCCGGCTCCGGGGCGAAGTCGGGGTCAGCCTTCACCTTCGCCGGCGCCCGAAACCTCATCGAGACGGTGCTGCTGGAGAGTGACCGTAGGCGGGTCCGGCAGATGGGGATCCCTGACGTCGGAGCTGCCAGCTGCGTCTGTCTCATGTCGGTGAGTGTTCTTCTGGCCGCTTTCGTCATTTATAGGCTCTATTGATCCCCGCCTGACGCCCTCATTTTTCCTATCTCTTAGCTCGCCCAGTACATGATCCGTCTGGAGGAAAGCCACGAGGAACAGGCGAGGCTTCTGGCGAGGGCCGAGAGCCGACTGAAAGCTGTAGAGGAGGGAGGCCAGGCTGCGGCAGGGAGGACGACCAGGGACCTCGAGACGAGGCTCCAGGTGGCCGAAGAGCGGGTACTCGGCTTCGCCGCCCTCGAGAGGCAACTGTTGGAGACTCAGGAGCAACTCAAGGTTGTCTCGGGTCTCGAAGGCGAGATCAGGAAGGCGGAGGAGCGGGCCGAAGAGCAGTCCCGGAAGGCTGCCGACTTCCGGGAGAGGTGGGAGAAGGCCCAGCAGTCAGCCGACAACGCCCGCAACCGAGCCCGATCTCTTGAAGCCAAGCTGGCCGAATTGGAATCGGCCTTGGAGGAGTCCCGTGCGAGCAACCAGGAGCTTCATTCGCGCCTGGAGGAAGCTGAGGCTGCTCGCGTTGCTGCCGAGGCGAAGCACATGGAGGCTCGGGCCGATCTGCTGAGGGTCTCCTCCGAGGCGGACGACCGGATTGTGGCGAAGGTCATGGAGGCGAAAGCTCAGATTACGGAGCGAGCGGAGGCGGCGCTGGCCGAGAAGAGCGCGGAAATCGGGCGTCAGGCGGTACAGGCCTATCGTCAGTCCGCCGAGTTCATCTGTGACATGTCGGACGCGGGGTCCGACTCCTTTGTCTTAGGCTTCGATGAAGGCCTGGCGAGGGTGTCCGCTAGATACCCCGAAATTGACCTGAGTGGGCTCTCTCTCCTCGACTCCCCTTCGATGCCATTGCCTGCTGATTCTTCAACTGTCTCCCTACCCCTTGCGGGTGTGCTCGCCGTTCCCGACCCAGGGGTTCCTCCAAGCTGACCCTCTGTATTTTTCTTTGTTCTTTTCTTTGTATGTTGGCGTTTTGCCATGTTGTATGGGTCTCGGTCCTGGTGCAACGAAAGTTAATGCAAACAGAGTGTTTCCTCATTTCACTTTCATCCCTCCTCTTTTTAACTCTCGGTAGCGCCTCGCCGACTCCTGACTCTTGAAGTTCCTCCGGCGCTAGGCCAGGCATCCGAGGGTTAGGCCTCAGGAAATTCATCCGGCGCTAGGCCAGGCATCCGAGGGTTAGGCCTCAGGAAATTCATCCGGCGCTAGGCCAGACATCCGAGGGTTAGGCCTCAGGAAATTCTTCCGGCGCTAGGCCAGGCATCCGAGGGTTAGGCCTCAGGAAATTCATCCGGCGCTAGGCCAGGCATCCGAGGGTTAGGCCTCAGGAAATTCATCCGGTGCTAGGCCAGGCATCCGAGGGTTAGGCCTCAGGAAATCCTTCCGGCGCTAGGCCAGGCATCCGAGGGTTAGGCCTCAGGAAATCCTTCCGGCGCTAGGCCAGGCATCCGAGGATTAGGCCTCAGGAAATTCTTCCGGCGCTAGGCCAGGCATCCGAGGGTTAGGCCTCAGGAAATTCTTCCGGCGCTAGGCCAGGCATCCGAGGGTTAGGCCCCAGGAAATTCTTCCGGCGCTAGGCCAGGCATCCGAGGGTTAGGCCCCAGGAAATTCTTCCGGCGCTAGGCCAGGCATCCGAGGACTGAGCCTTGGGGAATTCCGCTCGTTGGTTGGCCAAGGCTGGCGCAAGCCGAGGCGACCGGTCGGGGCTTCAGGCTAGTCTGCTCCCGGGATGATCATCGGGTTAGCCTGGCATCCGAGGGCCGAGCCTCGGGGAATTCCGCTCGTTGGTCGGCCAAGGCTGGCGCAAGCCGAGGCGACCGGTTGGGGCTTCAGGCTAGTCTGCTCCCGGAATGATCATCGGGTTAGCCTGGCATCCGAGGGCCGAGCCTCGGGGAATTTCGCTCGTTGGTCGGCCAAGGCTGGCGCAAGCCGAGGCGACCGGTCGGGGCTTCAGGCTAGTCTGCTCCCGGGATGATCATCGGGTTAGCCTAGCATCCGAGGGCCGAGCCTCGGGGAATTCCGCTCGTTGGTCGGCCAAGGCTGGCGCAAGCCGAGGCGACCGGTCGGGGCTTCAGGCTAGTCTGCTCCCGGGATGATCATCGGGTTAGCCTGGCATCCGAGGGCCGAGCCTCGAGAATTCCGCTCGTTGGTCGGCCAAGGCTGGCGCAAGCCGCGGCGACCGGTCGGAGCTTCAGGCTAGTCTGCTCCCGGGATGATCATCGGGTTAGCCTGGCATCCGAGGACTGAGCCTCGGGGAATTCCGCTCGTTGGTCGCGCGCCTATCACTTGCCGCTCGACGGGGTTTCTCCGTGGCCAGCTGCGATCGTATTTCTCCTCCTCTCGACGCGTCGCCTGGGGAACACCAGAAGGCTATTAAATGCTAATTGAGGCGTTACCTGGAAAATCGGATCGGCCAGTTGCTGCTTGCGAGGAGTGCCAGTTAAGCGGCCGCGATACGCGCGTTCTTCGAGGCGGATGCGGCCTGGGCGCGTGCGGAGATACGTGTGCCGTGGGATACACGCCGCCCGGAGTGTCCTGCATAAAGAATGCAATTAAGGAGAACGACGCTTAGGAGATCGTGGGAGGATATGCCTCGAGAGCTGGAACGGCTCCGGATTCGGTGCGCCCGCCTTTATTGGAGCCACCCGCATCGGAACGACCGGGGGGCCACAGTTTGGCTATAAATATAAGTGCAGGCACGGTGGAGCCTGCCAAGCCGGAGCTATTCAGGTTGCCATGGATCGTGGACCTTCTCTCCGGCGTGTGGCTGGGAAACCCCCGCCGGAGGAACGAGAGGCGCGCCCCTCGCGACTTCCGCCAACTAGCCGTTTCATCTGGGATCAACAAGGAGGTTCTCCCCGGCAGAACTCCGCTCTAGGCGTTTCATCCGGGATCACATCCCCCCTCCTTTCAGCCCCGCCTCCCGATTGAGCTCTGCGCCAGACGCTTCATCCGGGATCGCGCCTCCTCGCGCTCTTCTCCCTTGTATTCCTTCCCTCCCCTTCTCCTGGGGAGGACCGGAATATCCCTTGGAGGTGGCGTTCCTCTAGGAGCAGTGTGAACTCCTTCTTCGTCCACTTCTTCTTCGTCTGCGCCGGCTCTTCGTCTTTTGCGTGAGGCGTCGATGGCGCCTCCGGGGAGAAGCACCCACGCCCGGTGGGATTGCAGCTGCTTCGGATGGGTTCGGGATCCCAGATCTTCAGCTCCACGGAGTCTCCACCTCTTCCTTGTTTTCTTTACTCCCCAATTCCCCTCTGGGAATTCTTTGTAATCACACGAACACACCGTTGTAACCAGGAATGATTGAAATGAAAAGAATTGTACATTTTTCGAACTGTCTTCCTGGCTTTGTCGTTCTACTGGTAATACGCCCGCAGGTTAGCGGAATTCCAGCTCCTCGGAATTTCTCGACCATCTAGGGCCTCCAACTGGTAGGAGCCAGGTCGGTTTACCCAGCGAACCCTATACGGGCCTTCCCAATTTGGCGCCAGCTTCCCACCTTCCGCGGGTTGAGATGCTTTGGCTCGCCTTAGCACCAGATCTCCGATTCTGAAAAGTTTCGGTCGGACCTTGGAGTTATAATATCGGGCCACCCTCCGCTGATACATCGCCATCCGAACCTGTGCCATTTCTCTTGCTTCTTCCAAGAGGTCCAGGTTCCCTCGGAGTTGCTCCGAATTGGCCTCGGGTCGGTGCGCGGCCACCCGGGGCGAGGGGAGTCCGAGCTCCACGGGAACAACCGCTTCCGTGCCATAGGTTAGGCTGAAAGGCGTCTCCCCGGTAGGGGTCCGATGCGTGGTCCGATACGCCCAAAGGACATTCTCGAGTTCTTCGACCCAAGCTTGCCCCGTCCGACCGATTCGCGCCTTAATTCCTTGGAGGATTGTCCGATTTGTGACCTCGGCCTCACCGTTGGTTTGGGGATGTGACACAGATGTGAACCGATGCTCGATCCCGAACTCCTCGCAGAAGTCACGGAAATGCTTGTTGTCGAACTGTCGACCATTATCCGAGATGAGGACCCGAGGTACCCCAAATCGGACAATGATGTTTTTCTTCACGAACTTCCGGACTTGCGCCTTCGTGATAGTGGCCAGCGGCTCTGCCTCCACCCACTTGGTGAAGTAGTCGATTGCAACAATCAAAAATTTCCGCTGGGCTGAAGCGACGGGGAATGGTCCGAGGATATCCATTCCCCACTGTGCGAAGGGCCAGGGCGCGGTGATTGGTGCCAAGGGGACAGAAGGGACTCTCTGGACGTTGGCGTGGCGCTGGCAGGCGTCGCATTTCCGTACGTGATCCTTCGAGTCCTCCAACAAGGTAGGCCAATAATAGCCCTGCCTCATGATCTTGTGCGCTAAGGACCTAGCCCCCAAGTGCGATCCGCAAACGCCCTCGTGGACTTCGCCGAGGACGTAGGCCGCCTCCGAGGGGCAGAGGCACCTTAAGAGGGAGGCGGTAAACGAGGTCCGATACAGCCTCTCTTCATAGAGTACGTAGTGGGCGGACTTCTTGACAAGTCGCCGAGCTTGATCTTCGTCTTCAGGGAGGATCCCTTCGGCGAGGTAGGCGACGAGCGGGTCCATCCAAGACGGCTCCGGATCAATCGCCATCACCGCTCTAGCCTCGCCGATGCTCGGGGCCTCCAGGGTCTCCAGGTAGATTGCCCTCGACAAGTTGTGCGCCTCTGCGCTCACCAAGCGGGACAACCTGTCGGCCCTAGCATTTTCGCTTCTGGGGACCTGCTGGATGTCGACACTGCCGAGATCGGGAATGAGTGCTTGCACCTTCCGGACGTAGTTCTGCATGGTCGGGCTCCGGGCCTCGAACTCCCCACGGACCTGCCCGACCACCAGCTGGGAGTCGGTGAAGACCTTCAAACGCCGGATGCCGAGCTCCCTGGTGAGTTTGAGTCCCGTGACTAGGGCCTCGTACTCCGCCTCGTTGTTGGTCACTGGAAATCCAAATCTCAAGGCATACTCGGCTATCACTCCATCAGGACTGGTAAGGACCAGCCCGGCTCCTCCACCCTCGGGGTTCGACGACCCATCGATGTGAAGCGTCCAGGTCGGGAGGTCGAGGCTGGGCGTTTCCGGCGGTCTAGGTTCCGCCTCCTGCACCGTGCACTCAGCGAGGAAATCCGCGAGCACCTGGGCCTTGATGGCGGGTCGAGGCTGGTAGCGGATGTCGAACTCACCGAGTTCTATTGCCCACTTCACCAGCCGTCCCGCATTCCCGGGGTTGCTGAGGATCTGTCGTAGTGGTTGATCAGTTAAGAGGGTGACAGAATGGGCCTGGAAATAGGGGCGGAGTCTCCTGGTCGCGGTCAGCAGCGCGAAGGCGATCTTCTCAGCCTTCGTATACCGCGTCTCGGCATCCCGTAGGACCCGGCTGATGTAGTACACAGGCTTCTGGAGCTTTGCCTCTTCCCGAACCAGCACCGCACTGACCGTGGTTGGGGAGACCGCCAGATAGAGGTAGAGCATCTCCCCTTCTTGCGGCTTGGACAGTAGGGGAGGAGACGCCAGGTATTCCTTGAGCTGGTCGAATGCTGCTTGACATTCGGCCGTCCAGAGGAAGTCTTTCGGGCGTTTTAACACCTTGAAGAATGGTTGGCAGCGTTCGGCCGATTTTGCCACAAATCGTCCAAGCGCGGCGACCCTTCCAGCGAGCTCCTGAACCTCCTTTACTTTGGTCGGAGGGGACATACCTTGGATGGCCTTGATTTTGTCCGGGTTGGCTTCGATACCCCGCTGGTTGACAATGAAACCGAGGAACCTCCCGGCCGAAGCGCCGAAGGCGCACTTCGCTGGGTTCAGCTTCATGCGAAACTTCCGCAAGGTGGTGAAAGTCTCCTCCAAATCCGCGATGTGCTGGTCTGCATGGCGGCTCTTCACCAGCATATCGTCCACGTACACCTCCATGTTCCGGCCGATTTGCTCTTTGAAGATTTTGTTGACGAGGCGCTGGTAAGTGGCGCCAGCATTCTTCAGACCGAAGGGCATTACCTTGTAGCAGTACAGCCCTCGGTCTGTTATAAAGGCAGTTTTCTCCTCGTCCTGTGGGGCCATCATTATCTGGTTGTAACCGGAGAAGGCGTCCATGAAAGACAGCAGCTGATATCCGGAAGTCGCGTCGACCAGTTGGTCTATTCGCGGAAGCGGAAAGCTATTCTTAGGGCACGCCTTGTTCAGGTCGGTATAGTCGACGCACATCCTCCACTTCCCGCTCGCCTTCCGGACAAGTACAACATTTGCCAGCCACTCGGGGTAGCTTACCTCCCTTATGAATCCTGTCTCTAAGAGCTTGTCTACCTCCTGGTCGACCACCCGGATCCGATCCGGGGCACAGTGTCTCTTCTTCTGCTTTATTGGTCGGTGGGTCGGGTCGACGTTGAGGGCGTGAGAAATGACCTCCGGGTCGATCCCAGGTACATCGGCCGCCGACCAGGCAAATACATCGGCATTGGCTCAGAGGAATTCCACCAACCGGGCCCGAGCTCCCGGGTCGAGATTGGCGCCGACCCGAACCGCCCGGTCGGGGCGGCCTTCCTCAAGGGGGACTTCGACCACACCCTCGGCCGGCTCCCCATGCCGCAAGGCCACCTCGTCTCTGGCATCAAGGGACTCGACGCTTAGGGCTTCCACGGGCTTCTTCCCTTTGAGGGTTGCTAGAAAACATTGCCGTGCGGTCGGTTGGTCACCTCGGACCTCTCCGATCCCGACCGCTGTGGGGAACCGCATGAGCAAGTGGTACGTGGAGACCACCGCGCGAAGGGCGTTCAGCCCGGGTCGCCCGAGGATAGCGTTGTAGGCTGAGGGAACACGGACGACCAAGAACCTGAGTCGCACCGTGGCTTCTGCGGGTGCGACGCCCGCAGTCACAGGCAGCTCAACGACACCTTCCGCCGGGACAGCGTCACCGGTGAATCCTACGAGGGGGGTGGACATTTTGTGCAACAACTGTCTGGACAAGCTCATCTTTTGGAAGGCCTCGTAAAACAAAATATCAGCTGAGCTTCCACTATTCACAAGAACACGCCTTACATCATAGTTTGCCATAGTGAGGGAGATCACCATGGCGTCATCGTGGGGAGTCTGAACCCCCTTTACATCCTCATCAGAAAAGGTGATTACATTGCCGACCCTCTGCCTCTTTACGACGGCCGTCCCTGACGCTTCCGTCGAGGCCCCTGCGTTCCTCACGGGCCGAGAGCAGCCCCCAGTGATAGTGTGGATCACGCCCGCAACGGGTCGATTCTGCTCCCGAGGCTCCGGAGGAGCCGGGTCGGCCGGACGCGGGTCTGCGGGGGGACGTCGGTCGCTCACATATCGACCGAGACGCCCCCGACGGATAAGAGCCTTGATCTCGTCCCGAAGCTGGAAGCAGTCCTCTGTGTCGTGGCCGTGGTCTCGGTGGTACTCACAGTACGCCCGGGAGGGCCTCTTTCCAGGGATCCTTCGTATCTGTCTCGGGGCCGGGAGGTCCTCCCGCCCTTTGATCTCCATAAGGATCTGGGCCCGGGGAGTCAGGAGAGGGGTGTACCGGTTGAAACGTCGGGGCGGAGAACGAGGGCGTGGGGCGCCGTGGTTCTTCGCCGGCGACGGGCTTCTGCGCCGTCGCTGGGGCGTCGGGCTCCTCCTCTGGCGTGCCTCTTTCCGCCTTTTCTTCCCAAGCTTTTGTGGGATCTCGGCGGCCTCCTTGCTCCGGTGGGCAGCCGCCTCCTCAGCGTCCGCATACTGGTTCGCCCGGGACAACAGCTCTGGGAAGCTCCGCGGCAGGCGTTTGTCCAGGGAGAAGGTGAGTCTGCCCTTCCAGAAGCCACGCTTCAGGGCTGAAAGAGCTACCTCCTGACTCAGGTTCCGGACCTCCAGCGTAGCCCTGTTGAAGCGGGTAAGATAATCCCGCAGGCTTTCTCCCTCGTTTTGCCGGACATCAAAGAGGGAGTCGGAGACCAGTCGCCGCCGGCTACTGACGGCGAAATGAGTGATGAAGAGGCGAGTGAACTGGTCGAAGGACCGGATTGAGTCAGCCTCCAGCCCGGCGAACCATGCCCTCGCCGGGCCACGGAGGGTTGCCGGGAAAGCCTTGCAGAGAAGGGGATCTGATGCTCCGTGGAGGAGCATAAGGGTCCTGAAATTCTCGACGTGATCCCGCGGGTCCGCCGCCCCATCATAGGGCTCGATTGCCGGCATTTTGAACCCCGGCGGATTCGGGGTCCGCAGGATCCTCGAGGCGAGCGCCGGCTGGGAGGAGATCTCTAAGTCGGCGAAGGGATCTTTGGAATGGCCCTTCAGGACCTGGAGTTGTCGGTGGAGATCGTCCACCCGCCGGTCCAGGGAACGCGACCGGTGGGTGGGAGACAAGGAGCGGCGAGAGGGGGACCGACTGGAGCGCGGGTTCCTCGAGGACTGGGGGGTCTGGGAACGCGCCCGGGCCCGCCTCTCGTACCCCGCGCAGCTCCGGTGGGAAGGTCCCGGCAGAATGGAGCGTGCTCGAGAATCCTCCTCGCGCCGGCGCTCCTCCCCATGGGAGAGGAAGGAACGCGGGTTGAGGAGGACAGGCGAACGCTCAGGCAGCGGCGGCTCCTGAGCCTGCTGCGGCGCCCGGGACATCGCACCCTGCAGATTCTGCACCGCCTCCGCGAGGGTGCGAATCTGCTGGGTTAGCTGGTCGAACTGGGCGGCTTCGACCATCTGAATGGGCGGTGGGGCGGTGGAGTGTTGCTGAGAGCGTGTTGGGGATGCAGCGGCCTCCCGGCCAGTGGCGCGAGAGGCCCCGCGACCGGAAGCATTGGAAGCTCCACGACCACCTCGCCGTGCCATTACGATCGCTCTGAGATCCGGGCCCTCCTTCTAGCGCCAACTGTTGCTGGTGGTCCAAACCGAGAACGATTGGCACAGCGGTGTGAACGGGGTTCCCTTTGAGTTGCTTTGGTTGCGCTCCGCCCTCCGTCGTGAAACCTGCAAGCAAGCCTCGCACCACCACCGGGGTAGTGGGGGCCCTCCGACGATCAAGTCAGAGGAGATCGAAGGAGAAGGAGAAGGAGAAGGTAGCAGGTGAGATGATACTCTGGAAGATATATCTTACCCTCCCCCTTCCCCCCAGCCTCATATATATCAGGCTGGGGGGTTTTTCCGGGGATTCGTCATCGTGTGGCACGATGGGGCTGCCACTGACATGGCCGTTACAAGGCGTCGTGGGGCAGCGCTGGGTACAGCCATGGCAGGGCATAGTGGAGCTCCGCTTTGTACGGCTGTCACAGGGGATCGTGGGGCTGCGCCGGATACGGCCGTTGCAGGGAGTAGTGGAGCAGGGGGCCGCGGCGTGCCTCAGAGGAACAGTCTGTTGTTGTCGAGAGATTGTCGACTCGGGGTCGGATTGCTGGATCAAGGGGCAGCCGACTCGGGGTCGGGCTGCGGAGCCGAAGATATCCGACCCGAGGTCGGATTGCTGGATCAAGGGGCAGCCGTAGTCTTCCTGGGCGCGCGTGCCGGTCACGTGGGGCATGGTGGCTAAGTTCCCCCGTAACATATGGTCCTATTGAAAATTTTTGTGTGGTGATGCCCTGGAGTTGCTAATACTTATGTCATCTACCAATATTGCAAAAGTTTTAGCTCTTGAGGTACTTGTGAGCCAAGTGCTACCATATGGTCATGCTTGGCCATCATTTAAGGCTTCCTAGAGGTGACCATGGTTCTTTCTTACAGATTGTTTGCCTTTAGCATGAATCTCGAGGGAGGGTTATTGTCGGCCTGCATCAGCCTGCTTTTCCGTTTCTTTGTTTCTAAGTATTCACATAGTTTTTTTCTTTTTTTTATTTATTTAAAAATGCTAGCTAGTATGTAGATAAATAATTGTGATATAATATTTTGAATGCGCAAGTGTAGATAGTAAGGATCATGTGATTTTTTTTCAAAGAGAATCATAGCAAAGAAGACAGTAGTGTGATTTCTACACATTGTTAAATACAGATACCACTATAGGTCTATACTTAGTAAGAGCACAATAGAAGAGGAACTATGGATCCATTAGATAAATTTGAAGTTCTGAAGTCGTGAAAACTTAGAAAAGGATGGAGAAGGAAGAGGTGTTAGGACTACATGGGTTATATAGTTAATTGGGTTATTTAGTTAAGATAAGGTGCCAATAATTGAAGGTGATTTTTGGTATATGAAGAGGGTAATGGAACAAAGAGAAATGACATGGATGCTGTCCAATTAATCTATCTTTATGCCACAAAGATAAACCATGGAAATTATTTATTGGTTATGTAAACTTTTGATATTGTACATGCACAAACAAGGAGATCGCTTTTGTATTACAATATAATAAACTGCATATGAAGAGCTTTTCTAATGATCTCAGTAGTCAGTACCTTAGTTTCATTTATTATTGGTAGTTTTGTTGGATATATAATTTCTTGCTATGATAACATATGGTACAATTAATAAGGTTTGGCTAAGCATAAGCAAAGTTCAAGAGTTCTTGAAACTATATTATACTTTTCATGATAGAGAAATAAAAGATTTATAAAGGAGTAATGGAAACAGGCAAACCAAAGGTGCTTATTTGTGATCACTAACTACTTGTATGAAGGAATGGTGACATATGTACATGCGTGTCTATGCACACACACGCGGACATGTTTCCAATGGTAGCAAAACTACTCTAAATTGTTAATCTAAAGCATGTGTTTGCCTACACTTGCCATAGATGAACTAATTGTTCATATTCAAAAGAATTTGCACACAGAATAGGCACTGCCCCAGCTAATGTGCAGGTTCAGCAAGTCACCTGTCCAACTGCCAGGTCAATTGGTTGAACTGAGAAGATCTATATATATATCCGTGCTATATATTATGGAAGCTCCAAACATGACTGCCCATCATCTGTTCGTTCAGCTCACCTTGGTGACCACATACATAAGGTGGAAAAGAGAAGATCAGAAAATGAAACGGGATGTGGGAGGGGAGTGGGGGATGATAGACTCTAGTCTGTCTGTAACTAGGACCCTGTCTAGGAAACCTGACAACTTGCAGAGGAAAAAAGATAAAAAAAGGTAGTCCAACACACTGATTGGAGGAAAGAACATGGACTTTATGTTCCCTCTTCATGTGCATTGCATGTGCTGAATACCAGTATCTAAAAAATTAAGCCATGCAATCTATCCTCAGCAATTTGAAGTTTTTGAGCAGAGGTGCTGTCATGTGAGACTGTGAGAGATATAGAGGAGCTATGAGTACGTCTGGTACTCATGATCCTGTTAATCTCAGATAAGAGGTTCCACTAATAAGGTGATTTCTTTCTCATCCATAATACGTCTGGTTACTCATGATCCTGTTAATCTCAGATAAGAGGTTCCACTAATAAGGTGATTTCTTTCTCATCCATAATACGTCGGGTACTCATGATCCTGTTAATCTCAGATGAGAGGTTCCACTAATAAAGTGATTTTTTTCTTATCCATAAGACATAATAGGCACAATGAATTCCATGAGTCCAATGATTATGAACCATTGCTCAAAATTTATTTCTATACTATATGAAGCATCCTCGTAGAATTTTTCCAAAAAAAAGTGTCATTAAAATGTATTTTTCTTCTCAAACTTACTTCTATAATACAGTACTAGAATACCAATCCAAGCCTCTTAACACAAATACTAAAGTGCCCTTTAAGATGGTCTGCATTGTTTTTATGATAACTCACTGTTGATATTCGTTGAATGCCAATGGCTTCCTTCAGCATTATCTTCCGATAAAATATTATTTTTATGTTTTATGTGAAAAAATTCTCGGATAACCATATACTACTGATTTATCATGCTTGTTTTTGTCTGCTGGAAGGATGCAGGTTCTTTTACAGGTGAATGTTGGAATTGGCATTATAAAAGACCCTGTTCTTGAGATTCTTCAATTTGAGAAGGACCAAGCTAGCAACTCTGTTTCTGAGAACCTCAGTAGCTCACCTGTTCCGAATAGTGAGGATCCATGTCACGACCTGCTTAGATGGTTGCTCCCCTTGGATCGCACTCTACCTCCTTCGCGTCCATTATCACCTCCTTTAAGCTCAAGTATATCTCAGAAAACAAATTTATCGTCTAGTTCACAAATTTTTTCGTTTGGTCATTTTAGAAGCTACTCCATGCCTTCACTTCCTCAAGTTACCGGACCACCTTCATCTGCTGTTCCTCCTTCCAACTCAAGACCAGCATTTGATCTTGAAGATTTTGACCGCTTTTCACCAGAGAAACAAATAAGAAGTCAAGATATGGGAAATGCAGGGATTTTATCATTTCGAGGTGTTTCTTTAGAGCCAGAACGGTTTTCTGTTCGCTGTGGGCTGGAAGGCATATACTTACCAGGCAGGAGGTGGCGGAGAAAACTTGAAATCATTCAACCATTGGAAATCCGTTCTTTTGCTGCTGAGTGCATTACAGAGGATTTTATCTGTGTCCAAATAAAGGTATAAGTACTTATTTTTTTTACTATATCAAATTAATTTGTTTATGATCCTCATTTGAAAGCAATATATTCTTTGTTTTGTCTAGGAAGTGTTTGTTACTTTTTCAAATGCTGCAACCGATCTTAACAGGCTAGCATTTATATTTTGTTATGCAGAATGTGATGCCAGCCCATATACCAGATTCTATTATTTTTTTGGATGCAATAACTGTTGTCTTTGAGGAGGCTTCAAAAGAAGGTCCATCTGTATCCCTACCAGTTGCATGTACTGAGACAGGAAATGGTCATAGCTTACCCAATCTTGCCCTCAGGTTGGTGTTCGATACTCTTGCAGTCTTGCTGTTATCCAGTGTGGTATTCCTGCTTTTATTTTTATACATAAATATGTACGTATGTATGTACATTTGACAAACTCATACAGAATCTAAGTTTATTGCTACCTTGAGTGGCAACTCTGCATTGATCCTTTTTTTGGAAGGGCAAGGAACGCAATAGCCCACCCATTTATAACTCTGTATTGACTTGAAGATGTGTTTCAGTATCCGATGCTGGCATGAAGCATAAAAAGATTCTGGGGAACCCTATGTGCTAATACATACACACAATTAATTGATAATGATGAAATGCATAATATAATCTAAATATAGGAAACACAAAGAACTATAGCTTAGATAAGTGAAATATTTATAGAACTTGCTGGATATACCAAGAATTTGGATATCTAGATTTGAATGCAGGGCATGTGCATTAAAAGCTCATTGCGTACTGAATGATTTTCACTTGCTGGATTTTATTAAGAAGTTGGTTAACTAAATCTTGTAATCTACCAATTACATATACCTAGAAGAACTGCCACTCAAATCTTGGATACCAGATTAGTGACTTATGTATTATATTTTTTATTCACGTGCCTTTTTGTAATGCTATTTAGCCATATACCTCTGGAGCTAATATGATGCATGTAGATGTGGATATCGTGAATGCTGCTTGGAAAATTTAGACATAAGCTATGCATATAAAAGTCATACTTGGTAAATCCAATATTTTATCAAATTGGAAATTTACAATATTATTTTCTTGGAAGATATATTTATAATTTCATTTTAAGTACAGTCACTTGTATCAGACATTAATGAAGACAATTTGTGTAAGCATCCCTTAAATTGTCACCCACACCTCAGAAAATTTACTAGTTTTGCATCTATGCTTGTTCTCATGAGTATGTACCTGTGCAGGAGGGGCGAGGAACATTCTTTCATTCTCAAACCAGCAACTACACTGAACAGAGATTTTAGGGGCAATGGTGAGACAAACTCTATGCAACCACATTCAAAGATGGGTACCATGGTGCCAAATGTGCATATGATATCAAGAAGTGCAGATCAGTATGCAATTCTAGTATCATGTCGCTGCAACTATACTGGTAATATCTTTATACTGTTGGAAATCAATTGCTTTCTATAAGCATTTATGCTATTAGTTTGACTTCTAACCTGTAATTTCTTTTGCAATAGAATCAAAACTATTTTTCAAGCAGCTGACAGATTGGCGACCCCGCATTGCAAGAGATCTCATGATCACTGTAGCACCAGAATCATATCAACAAACTATTAGAGCAAATGCAAAAGCACCCCACCTTCCTGTTCAGGTTTCTCCTGCATTTTCTGAGTGTTGGTCCATTAGCAATATGGAGAAACATATAATTACAGGACATATGAATGTGTTCTCTAATGAATGTAATCTCTTGTGATTTTTTTCAGGTGTTAACTCTAAAAGCTACTAATTTAACATCTGAAGATCTTACACTAACTGTTCTTGCTCCAGAATCATCTACTTCTTCACCTACAGTTTTATCCTTGAACTCTTCACCAAAAGCCCCAATGGACCCTTTTATTAGTTTTCATGAGTATATGGGAAGGATGGGTGGGGATAAACTTGGAATCAGGACGCATAGGCTGAGTTCAATGCCTGCCTCAACAGAATCTCAAAAAGTGAGTGATAGTGGTGGAATAAGATCAAGCTCCCTTGAGCACTGGACTGATTCAATGTCTCATGTGATTTCAAGTAATGACTCAGGCTGTACACATCTATGGTTGCAGAGCACAGTGCCTCTAGGGTAATAAAATATTCAAATTGTTCTATACCCAAAACTAGTAAATATATAGCTCTTGGATAAATAACTGAGATCTTTATTCTCCATGATCAACTAGATGTGTTCCTGCACATTCGAACGCTACAGTCAAGCTTGAGTTACTTCCATTAACTGATGGGATAGTTACACTTGATACACTTCAAATAGCTGTCAAGGAGAAAGGTATTGCTCTGCATAATTTTGAAAATTCATTTTTTCCCCAACTCTTTTTCAGAATTTTTGGTGTTCTCACATAATCTTCATTGGAATTAAAAATTTATATATCTTTTGTGAATTTGAATGAATGCCCAACATGTTCAAGTTAGTGATCCAGAATCCTAAGGACATATTAAGTGATACAATGTTGCCTATTTTTATAAATTAATATCAAGAAATGATTAAAAAAAAGAAAGATGAAGAGAGAAAAGAGGAAGAAGAGATTGGCTTAATAGAGGGGAACCTCATGTAGGTTCACAAGAAGCATGTAAAGAATATTTTTTTTTTGAATGGTTGGTTATGATGTATATGGTTATATGTGATAATCCCTTCTGTCCACCCTCCAACCCCACATTTTTTTCCTTTTCTTTTCTTTTTTTAATCTCTATGAGTGTTTGTTGATCTGCCCATACTATCTCTGTCTTATTAGGAGATTAATGCTGTCTATTTTCTTAAGTTAATGTCAAGAAATAATAAAAAGGACAAACACAAAAAAGGAAAAAGGGAAGAAGATATTGACTTCATGAAGGGGAATCACAAACAGGTGAACACGAACCAAGTGAAGAAAATATTTTTTTCGTTTTGAGCAGTTGGCTATGATGTATATAATAGGGGAAATAATCATCTCCCCACCCCACCCCACCCCACCCCACCTCCACTTTTCTTCCTTCGCTTGGTCTCTGTGTCTTTATGTACTATTTCCATCTTAACAGGAGTTGCAATGACTTCTATTTTTATAACTTAATGGCAAGAAATGATAAAAAAAAGAAACATACGAGAAAAAAAAAAGTAAAAGGGAGAAGAGATTGACTTTTGGTTAGTTGGTTATGATGTATATAGTTGTGGAAATACCCATCACCCTCACCTTTCTTCCCTTTTTTGTGTCTGTGAAGTCTGTTGATCTGTCCATTCTGTTTCCATCTTATTCTGTACCTGCCACCATGGTTTGTTCTCGTGGCAACTCATGCGTACAAAGTTCAGTGTAAGTTGAATCTTTCTACTTCATTCAAAATCATCCAATGTAACATATTTTGCTTAATATTCTTTAATAAGTTGCACGTGGCATACAACTTAACTAAATTTCCAACTCAATCTCAATTTTAAATTGTTGGTCAAATGCTTATCATATCACAATCACCCTTGACATTGTGGCTTGCAGGTTCATTTCTCGTTTTTGTATATTTACTTTATTCTTGGGCATCACTATGCTTTTGCAAGTATTCCAGGTCTGTTTGGATGCTGGAAGATCTTATCAGAGAAATAAGATCTTATAGGCATGTTCTTTTCTTTTAAAACTACATATGAAACGAATGTCTCATCAAGAGCTCATGGCAGAAAGCAGCGGTCAGCAACAGATAATCCCTTATTTTTAGGCATATTTAATCCCTTTTTCGAGGTGATTTAGCTTCTCTCTTAAAAATTGGGATTAGTTGTTGCTCGGCTTCTCCAATTTCTGGGTGTCACCTCCATCCATATATCTTTAGAACATAAGTCCCTGTCAGAAGCTCTTAGTGGACTAATAAGATGTTCTGGCATCCAAAAAGGCCCTTAATGCTTCATGTTATTCAACATATCACTGTATCAGTTAATATACCAAATCAACAGTGTCCCAAACACCCAATATTTTCTATACCATAGTATTTCATCTCTCTTATCCCTGAAGGTTTTCTTTTTTCTAATCTTTTTTTTTTTTACTTGAGTTATTTGGCTTGAAACTGGATGTAAATCATACTGACCAAACAAATAAGAAAGTTTGGAAATTATCCTCAAGTTGTGGGTGCTCTCATTTTTCCTGAAGTGTCAAATATCATGATAGATATGCGATGTTTTATGTACAGTGGATGTTTCTGCGAACAAGTTGCTTTGCTTGCCAAAACTGATAGTTCTCTATTTTCGGAATGACTAACTTTTCCTGACATATTCCGTTGGAAACTTTATAATGTGTAATTATTCACTTTTATTATGCTTCATGTTTTTGTTTATGTATACTCAAAGAAACTCCCTTGTCTGTTTCACTGCTATCATTTAAGAAACTCTACACATTTGAAAATGGGGAATTTTTGTTTCATATTAAAAAATTTCAGGTGCTATTTGGAGGTTTTCTTAGTGGTTGGTTACATATTTGGTAGAGCATGTTTTTCAAATAAAACTGACTTAGCACCAAGTGGACATGCATCTAATTATAATCTGAGGTGCACCAGAATGAATCACTTCTGCACTTCAAAACACAGTTGAGCATACTTGGATATAATGGAAAGTTGAATCTAGTTTTGTCTGATAAGTTCATTTGATATATGATATAAATAATTATTCATGATGTCTATGTATTTTCTGTGTAGATATTATATATCCTTTTCAGTTAAGTACTACAGTTTGACTGGGTCAAGATTGTCTTGGTATACCAGTCCAGCATGAGGTTTTTTATACATTTAAAAGCAATTAACTGAACTTCATTGTTGCTGCACTTACTTTAAGAAAGAACCTGGTTTGAATTTTAATATATATTGGCATTTTGAATTTTAAAAGACCTATATTGACTAAAATGTATATAAGTAGATGAATGAATGATGTTCATTTATCCACTGGATGCCATTTTGAACTACAAAAACTGTTTTCTGATGAGATAGTCTTATAGTTTCTGTTTAGTTCCCGGTGATTGTGGTAGATTGAGAAATTAAATATATATTTTCTATTTAATCCCAGTGATAAATTTTCATGAGCTGGTTTTTGACATAGCAGGTCTGACATATATCCCAGAGTACTCATTGAAGATATATGCGACTTCCAGCATTGCAACAGGGATTTTGTAGTGCACGTTAAACCTGCTGTATCCTGTTATTCAGTTATCTCAGTCATCTTGGTGGATCAAAATGTTGCCTGCTAGGTTTTGTATGATATTGGATGGATGGAGGTTCATACCAACAAGATTATTAGCGCTAAATGATTTCATTTCTGCCTATTTGAGGACCAATGTGGGCCGAAGGGTGCACGTATTATTTTCACATTCATGGCTGATGCCTTCAGTTCTAATTTCTGAGCTGATGACAAGGTTTCTGATGTGCCATGTGAACAAAGACCTGCATT
Source organism: Phoenix dactylifera (assembly GCF_009389715.1). NCBI lineage: Eukaryota > Viridiplantae > Streptophyta > Magnoliopsida > Arecales > Arecaceae > Phoenix > Phoenix dactylifera. The sequence continues at coordinate 58,348 of NW_024068495.1, read as the reverse complement.
CATGTTGTACTCTATCAACCACTTTATAATGCCCAGTCAGATCTCCCATATTTGGGAATGCCATAATTGTATTTTGTTCCGGTCAATTAATTTGTGATTGTTCTTCAATCTCGGAATAAATTTGAAGATCATGTGGGTGCCATTTACTTTTTTTTTCATGTCCAGAGTTCTCCCTAGTTTTGCTTGTAGCATTTGTTTTACCATAACATATGTTGAATTCCTTTCTATAGTTATGTACAAACGTGTGAATCATCTCAAATAGTCGCATGGGATGCTGGCTTGTTCTTAGCAGGGATACCAGGTGTGAGCTCAAGGCTCTGAAAATTTTGGTAAGTTGATGCAATATGAGTCCTGCCATTTTGGGTCCCAAAGTCATAATTAAAACACTCTTATTCAACACAAATTTTAAACCCAATTACTTTTTAATTGCTACAAGTTTGCAGAGCCAATAAAGAAACCACAGTGATCTTTAAATGAGGGAATTTGAGTATGTACTACTGTTATGTGGGATGCACCATCCTTACTCTAGTAACAGAAAGCCAATCATGATGAATATGTGTAAAAGCCTGTAAATCAGTAAAGAAAGTTTTAATAATTATAGAGATGCCTTTCGACATTGCAAGCCATCTTTGTCAATATGGCCGCTGTAATGGTGGCTATGCTTTTGTTCATCTTACCATCCACTGCTGCTTAATCGTGCAAAGAAATCTGGGAAAAAATGCTCCTTGACGTCATGCAGTAGGGTAGATTCAGAGTCAATCTAATTGCGGAGTCTTGAATATTTTGTTTTCTACATTCAAATATTGGAAATTTCTATGTATTTCAATTTAAAGAATCCTAGAGATTAAGCCACAGTTGACAACAAATGTCGTCTTCATTATTGCTTCCAAAATTTTTGTTGCAATGGGCATATATAGAACATATGCACTAGATTTTTATCTTTGGCTCTACAGGGAGGGCAAGTCCCCCATTTAGCAGCCTGAGGCCAAGTCACAAAACATTAGTAGCCTTAAAGCATAGATAAAATCGATGAAAATGTGATTGTAAATTAGTTCAAAAAATTTATTGTAAAAATATAGGTAGCTGAGTTAGTTGTTAGGTTCATACTGGACATTGCCGAACCCTGTAACAGTATTAGAGGATCCCTGAAAAAATTAGAAGGATTACTCAATAATAAATTTAAACACAACTTGGTTTCAAGAAAGATGAAAAAATTATTTAATACCTGACTCAGTAATTTGTAAATGATATGTTAGGATTCCATAGATATGCATTTAGAGTTATTTGGAAGTAATTTGATCAACTTGTCTATATATATATTTTTTTTAATAATTAAAGCATCTATATGCCATACCTGATTAGTTAAAGGGAATAATCTATTCCTATTTCTTGTTGTCATGCTAGAAAATGGTAGAAACTGCATGAATACATGAAATATTATTAATATAGATATAGACTCGAATAATGAAATCAACTATTCAAAACAAACATGATTTTGAAAGCTAATCACCATTGTCGACCAAATTGATTAAATGTTGGACGCATAGCATGTGAAACTTGCAAATATGAACCTATCCATAAAATCAAATCAGTAAAAAATAAGTACACACACACAAAAAAAAAATGCTATTCATTACTTACATGACATTTCATTGCTTGGTTGTCATATGGTGGATAACGCTATATTACGGAAAACACTATTTATACTTTTCACTTCTATATGTTGATGTAATGTTAGCAGAAAAAGTATTAGTACTAATTGTTGGACATCACTTGCCCCAAGTTCATATAATTTATTAAGCCATTTATTCTCCCATATATTCGGTTCTTTCACTATTTTTTTCCAAGTTTGATCAAACTCTTGCATAGGCTCACAACCATGCAAGAGTTTGGAAATACTTAGGTCCCATTTGGGGAGCTTTTGGAGGACCAAAAAGCAATTTTTGGCCTCCAAAAGTACTTTTGGATGAAAAATGATGCTTGGTAAAAAGTTCGGAAAGCTATTTTAGCTTTTCTAGAAAGCTAATAACAGCTTTTTGGAAAAAGCTCCATTTTGGAACTTTTCGAAAAAGCTATTTTGAGCTTTATCGGAAGGCTATTTTTTTGACCAAAATACTCATAATAAAATATAACAATTACATACTTTGTCCCTTTATAAACTTAAAAATTTGCTGGAGCCCTAACGAGGAACTCTAGCCGTGGATCAGACTCCCTTCCGTGCAAGAAAAGGTATTCTTGACTCCCTAGTCATAGATTAGACCTAAAAATTAATTTACACCTTTTTTTATAATTATAATATTTTTATACCTTTATTATTTTGTTATACTATAAATATAATATTATATTACATTATATCATAATACATTAATATGTTATGTTAAATAATTTAATATTATATTATATTATGAAAAATTAATTTATGCTAATAATTATAATATTTTATACCTTTATTATTGTATTATACTATAAATATAATATAATATTACATTATATCATAATACATTAATATGTTATGTTAAATAATTTAATATTATATTATATTATGGAAAATTAATTTATGCTAATAATTATAATATTTTATACTTTTATTATTGTATTATACTATAAATATAATATTATATTACATTATATCATAATACATTAATATGTTATGTTAAATAATTTAATATTATGTTATATTATGAGAAATTAATGTATGCTAATAATTATAATATTTTGTATCTTTATTATTGTATTATACTATAAATATAATGTTATATTACATTATATTATAATACATTGATATGTTATGTTAAATAATTTAATATTATATTAAATTATTATGCTATAGTATATAATGCTATATCATTATATTATAATAATATTATATTACATTATAGTAATATTATACTATATCATATATTAATGTATTAATATATGCTATATTTTATTATGCTTTGTTGTATAATACTATGTAATGTCCTTTATGATAATTTTGTCATACAAAAGTACTTTTTCAGTTTGTTACCAAATATATGTTAAAGTGCCACAACACTTTTTTGGAAGCTTTTTCCCAGCCACTCTATTAATTCCTCGTCGGAAGTTTTCTGAGTTCGTCCTTCCGAGTTAATTTCGTTGCGCGTAGACTTTCAGTTTCAATATTTCAGTAGTAGTTAATTTTCGATGTTTTTATTATTATATTAATGATTTTTGATTTTCTTTTTTAGGAATAATTCATTCATTCTCTTGAGGAATTTTTTCATGAGTAGGGTCGAGTGAATAATTAGATACAGCAACCAAAAATCTTTGGGACCAAAAGCAGTTAAATATAGTTACCAAATAACAAACAACTTTTTATAAAAGCTCTACTTCAGAAAGCTATACTTTCAACAGCTTTACTTTTAAAAGCTCTACTGCAAACATTTAAATCCAAGTTTTCCACAAAGATGGCCAATATTTTAGCACCATTTTTGCAATGCCACTCACACAAATGACATTTTATATTGGGAGAAACCTTGTTCCATATTACCTCCAAAAAAGATGCAAACAATCATGATGATATAGTTTCATCAAACAAGAATGCATAACCATAGAACATATTTTTTCAGTGATTATTGATTCCAAAAAATGGAGCACAAATCACATTGTATTTGCTCATGCGATAGCATCATGACATCTCCAAAACATTCATAATCTATTTTTGAGGTACCATCTCCAAAGAAATTAATGAGTTGGTTTGTATCATCTCGTGCACTGTATAAAAGAACATCAAATCTTATACTTGCATGGAACTAAAATGATTCATAAGGGTCTATACATCTCCTACACTAATTAACTCTCGGATTGTAAAAATTTTTGAGCATCACACGGAGTAAAGCCAACATTTGAATCTCCCCGACCTTTTCTAATAAGTATGCTTTAGAAATATGTTATCCTTCGCTTGATCCTTACTGAATTTTTCTAATGATCTTTAACAAATTCATGATTGTGCTTAGAAATATGCTCAATTACATTCCGAATATTGGCCTTAATTTTAAATTTAACGCAAGCATTGCATCTTCACTTAATTTCTACTCTTTCAACCTTTCCATCATTCATGAGGGGGAACATATGGTGCATATCCTTCACACGAACATAAAAAAGTGTGTCAATTCATTATAAACTTCCTACCCTTTCTAATACTAAAGTCCTTATTTAAAGTATAAGCATTATATGCCGCATTAACATCATATCCATTATTAAAAATCATTCAAGTTCCACAGTAGTATGTCTGATCAATTTTGATAGTTGTAGTTGGAATAACAAGACCGTCCTTTACCAGCGGGGAGACAAAGCGAGTTAAATGAAAAGACAAGATTTATGTATTTATTGCCAATTATATGATTCAACTTTGCTATAATTTTAGGTAGGGCTACCAAAAAAATAAATTATGAGCAGCTCAAGTTAGAACCAAAATTTTGGTTCAATATTGGCTTAATCAATATACAAGCTGAGTATGGGTTTAGGATTTAAGAATTTTTTTCCCTCTCACCAAAAGAACAAGCAAAGTATGAACTAGGACTTCTAGCTTGAAATAAATGAGTTAATCACCGATTGCACTCTCATTTATAATCATGTATTGATGCTTTCATAATTCACATTCTTTAGTTAACTAATATGTTGATAGGTATATCAAGTATCACATTATAATTGGAAAAATTAGGCATTGACTTTTTAGGAAATAATTAACAGTGTTCTTACTAGGTACCATAATTAACTCTTGAAATGTCAACTCTTTAGGATCAATTTGGAAATGAATGGGATTTTTTAAACGATAATATTCTATTCTTTTAAGGTATGTATAGCTAGCTCTTTTATAAGGCAAGATCATTCAAAACTTATTTTTAGTCAAAAAGTTATTATTTTAGTTTTGATATTCTATCCAACAGTAAAAATATTTTTTTTGGTAGTCTTAATTGTCCACCTTAGCAATTTTCTTTATTCTTGGGCTGTTTAGTAATTAGCAATAATACCAAATTATTTTAATGTTGTACTAGATATATTAAAGAATTAAGATAGTATAATAAGCAATTTGATATAAGATTGCACTATAATAAATAATCATTTCATACTATAGTTATGGCTATTTATATGATTTTAACGTACATTACAACTAATTAATATAATGATATAACAATTGATATATTTTTATATCACTATAAAATTATATACTATTATCATTATAATATACTAGAAAAATTATATTATATAAGAATAACATAATTTATTATTGATGATAATTTATTACTTTATATAAGAAACATGATACTATATTATACTGTAATAATAATATATATTCCTGTATATGTTATAATATCAATATAACACAATACTGATACATAATATTTTTATTAATATTATTATCTAAACAATATTATTTTGATTTTATATGATGTTATATTGTATTTTATTACAAAAATATTGTACCATCATAATACCACAACAATTATTATTAGTATGGTATAAAACTATAAGTAAAAGGTAATAAAGCAATAGAAAATAAAGAGAAAGAAAACACAAGAGAGCATGAGATATAAATGGCTCTTTTATTCTTTCTTGCTTTTCTTCTTCTGATACAAGACTACATATCATCCATTTATAGGCCAAAGGAAAAAGATCAAAGGCTATAAGATTAAAGGCCATAAATACATTAATTCATCATTAATGATGAAATTGGAGGGTTATGAGAAGTTGAATAGTCATGGATGAATTCTGATGAATATCCATCTAGAGATGAAGATGAAAAGTCAAGATTTTATAACACTCCTCCTTGGATATTCATCTCCTAAGAATATGCCTCATTAAAACCTTACTAGGAAAAAAACCCTGTGGGACAAAAATCCTAGTGAAGGAAAAAGAGTACAATATTCTCATTATATGCTTCTCAGACTGTTTCATTAAAAACCTTGCTAGGAAAACCCAATGGGACAAAATCTAGGCAAAGGAAAAAAGAGTACAACGCGTATAAGCCTCCTCCTCATGTGAGCATGTCAATAAATGGCTCTAAGTTGACACATACCAATCTTCTGTACTAGTTTCTTAAATGTTGTTGCAGGCAATGCTTTGGTGAATAAGTCTGCTAGATTTTCACTTGAGCAGATCTGCCAAACATCTATTTCACCTTTCTTCTGGAGTTCATGTGTGAAAAAGAATTTCGGTGAGATGTGCTTGGTTCTATCACCTTTAATATATCCTTTTTCTATTTGAGCAATACATGCAGTATTATCCTCGTATATTATTGTTGACTTCTCGCTGATTGTTGGAAAATTACATTCTTCATAGATATGTTGAAGCAAAGATCTCAACCACACACATTCTCGACTTGCTTCATGAAGCGCAAGTATCTCGGCATGATTGGAAGGAGTGGTAGTGATAGTTTGCTTTATAGATCGCCAAGATATAGCAGTACCACCATATGTGAATAAATATCCTGTTTGTGATCGCCCTTTATGTGGGTCAGACAAATATCCAGCATCTGCATATCCAACCAGTTCCGGTTTTGGTTGCTTTGAATATAATAATCCCAAATCAATTGTTCCTCGAAGATAACGAAATATGTGTTTAACACCATTCCAATGTCTCCGTGTTGGTGCCGAACTATATCTTGCTAATAAAATAACAGGAAAAGCTATGTCCGGTCGCGTATAGTTAGCAAGATACATTAGTGCACCAATTGCACAGAGATACGGCACTTCAGGGCCAAGAATCTCTTCGTTATCTTCTCGAGGATGAAAAGGGTCCTTTTTTCTATCACAGGATCGAACAACTATTGGGGCACTCAAGGAATGAGCTTTATCCATATAAAAATATTTTAACACCTTTTCTGTGTAATTAGATTGATGAACAAATATTCCATCTGATAAATGCTCGATCTGCAGGCCGAGACAAAATTTTGTCTTTCCAAGATCTTTCATCTCAAATTCTCTATTTAAGTATATAACTGCTTCTGCAAGCTCTTCAGGAGTCCCGATGATATTGAGATCATCAACATACACTGCAATAATAACAAACCCAGATTTTGATTTCTTTATAAAAACACATGGGCTAATAGCTTTGTTAACATATCCTTCCTTCAGGAGGTATGTACTAAGACGATTATACCACATTCGTCTAGATTGCTTTAATCCATACAAAGATTTTTTTAACTTGATTGAATACATTTTTTGAGATTTTGAACTACATGCTTCAGACATTTTAAGTCCTTCAGGGACTTTCATATAAATATTATTATCAAGTGATCCATATAAATAAGCTGTGACCACATCGATAAGATGCATATGAAGTCCTTCAGAAAATGCTAAACTAATTAAAAACCTAAATGTAGTTGCATCCATTATAGGAGAATATGTCTCCACATAATCAATTCCAGGTATCTGTGAGAAATCTTGTGCTACAAGTCGTGCTTTGTATCTGACAACCTCATTATTCTCATTCTTTTTCTGTACAAACACCCACTTGTAGCCAACATGTTGTACATTTTCAGGCGTTTGGACTACAGGTCCAAATACATTTCGCTTTGCAAGCAAATTTAATTCGGCTTGGATTGCGTCTTTCCATTTTGGCCAATCATTTCTGTGTCGATATTCTTGAATGGACTTCGGTTCAAGATTCTCGTTTTCTTTTATTAAATCAGTAGCTACTGCATATGCAAATATTTCATCAACCACAATTTTATTTCGGTTCCATCTTTTTCCTGTAGTGACATAACTTATTGAGATTTCTTCATTCTCAATATTTGCAATTCTTTCATCATTTTCAGGCGCCTGACACTCTTCTGGAGTTGTTTCTTTAGTTATGTCTAGTACTGGCTTTTGTGCCATAGCCTCTTCAGGAGGATCAAGAACTAAAGTAGTGCTAACTTGTTTATTTTGCTCCCATCTCTTTGTTGGATTTTTATCTTTGGAACCAAGAGGTCTACCACGCTTCTGGCGTGCAAGAGACTCATTTGTTAATGTGTTCGTAGTTTGTTCCTTTGGAACTTCAATTCGAGCAGGAGCATTTACAGTTGGTATATGTGACTTGGTCACTTTCTTAGCATCAGTGAATGCATCTGGTAATTGATTTGCAACCTTTTACAAATGAATAATTTTCTGAACTTCCAGTTCAGACTGCTTTGTACGAGGATCAAAATGAGATATTGATCATGCATTCCATGAGAGTTCCTATTTTTCCAGCTTTTGTTTTTCTCCTCCTAATCTGGGGAATATTGTTTCATCAAATTGACAATCAGCAAAATGTGCTGTAAAAAGATAGTCAATAGTTCAAGATATTTAATAATTGATAGAGATTCGAATCCAATATAAATTTCTAGTCTCCTTTGTGGACCCATCTTTGTGCGATGTGGTCGGGCAATTGGAACGTATACTGCACAACCAAAGATTCTTAGATGGGATATATCTGGTTCTTTGCGAGAAACAAGCTGTAATAGGGAGTATTTATGATGAGCAGTTGGCCTAGTTCGAATTAGTGCTGCAGCATATAATATAGCATGTTCCCAAACAGAACTAGACAACTTTGTTCGCATAAGTAATGGTCTAGCAATTAGCTGCAGGCGTTTAATCAGAGATTCTGCCAGACCATTTTGTGTATGCATGTGGGCCACAGGATGCTCAACAATAATCCCCATTGACATGCAATAATCATTAAAAACTTGGGATGTAAACTCTCCTGCATTATCAAGACAAATTTTCTTGATTGTATAATTCGGGAATTGAGCTCTTAACCGGATTATTTGTGCAAGGAGTCTCGCAAATGCCACATTATGGGTGGATAATAGACTAACGTGTGACCAACATATAGAGGCATCTATTAATACCATAAAATATCGAAATGGTCCACATGATGGAGTAAAGGTCAACAAAGTGTTTGGCCGTACGGCCGGTACGTGACTAATGTCCTTTCATGCCACATCGATAGCAATCACTTTCTTTATTTTTAGAGGAGTTCTGTGGTTTCTCCTCCTTGTTTGCTGATTTCTTAAAATTTATGCCATGGTGGCCTCTGCGATACCAATGGTTATTACGACCACGACCATTACCACGGCCACGACTACGTCCACGGCCATGTCCCTGACTATGACCATGGTCATGTCTATGATGAACAGATGATGCAGCATTCACTTCAGAAAATGGATCTGAACCAGTTGGTCATGATTGATGATTTTTCATCAGAAGTTCATTATTTTGCTTAGCAACAAGTAGGCATGATATCAGCTCAGAATATCTTTTAAAACCCCGCTTTCGATACTGCTGCTGCAGGAGCACATTCGAGGCATGAAAAGTAGAATATGTTTTTCTAATATATCCTGTTCAGTAATTTTTTTTCCGCATAATTTTAACTGAGACGCAATTCTGAATACTGCGGAATTATACTCGCTTACAGTTTTAAAATCCTGCAGTCGTAGGTGGGATCGTATATTTCTGATGATCATATCTTTCTTTCAAATTTGTCCAAAGGATATATGGATCTTTCACTGTAAGATATTCGGCTTTCAAGCTTTCATGGAGATGGTGGCGAAGGAAGATCATTGCTTTGATTTAACTAAATTAATCTATGAGTACGAATTGAAATTTTATCAAAGTAAATAGATCTAGGATTTGGAATCCACCACATAGCATTGCATCAAGGATTGTGTTCTTAATTTTTATCTTTTGGAGAGGCATGCAATTTTGGCTACAAGCCTTTTAAAATAAAAGCATACATAGTGTTAGGAAGATCCATCTTCGGTGTAGCATGAAGTGTCTACCTAAGTATGCTAATCTAGGATGCAGCACACTTCATCTTCCTAGGCATGGATCATCTTAGACTACTTTAGCAAACATGATTAGTAACTGGCATGCTCAAATTTAAATATCATGAAGAAATATTTCATTGGAAATAAGAATTTAAACAAGCTCCAAAATAATAAAAAAGTAAGAACTACAATTGCCCTCCGAGCATGGCTTCCGGACGACCTCCCATCTTCAAATGAAATTGAGCACCTCTCATTCTTCCCAAAATATCACAAACTCTTCTCTTTCCCCCCTCCTTTCTCCTTTTTTTTATAATTTTTTTATCTCTCCCGCTCGGTTTTCTTCTTCCTTTCCTTCACCGAAATAGGGGTTCCCCTATTCTTCAAACCGAGCTCTCTCCCCCCCCTTTCACCGATGGCCACCCTCCTCCTTTTATAGCCGTCCGGCGTACGCGGAGAGAGAAAAGAAGGAATCACGGCGGCTGATTCCGGGGCGTGGTGCCGGGATGCAGATCGCGGGAGAGGAGGAAGAGGGGCCGCGGGATCTGGTCGGTGATGGCGGAGAGGCCGGATTTCCGCTGCTGGGAAGAGTCGACCGCACGGGTACGGTGGGCACGCGGCTGATTGCGGCCGGCTGGAATCACGGAGGACTGGTCGCCGGCGGATTTGGTCGCGGGATCGTCGGGAGGACGCTGCGGACGGTGGGTGGCCGCGGGATCAACGGGGAGACGCCGGGATTTCGCCGCGGCTTGATGGCGGAGCTGGATCTCGGCTGCGGGTTGCGCCTCAGGCGAAGGACGAGGCGGAATCGACGGGAAGAAGGGGAACGGCCCGGATGCACTGCGGGGGAGGGGGGAAGAAGATGAACAGTGGCCAAGCCTTTTTTTATTATTTTTTTATTGTTATTTATTTATTTATTATGTATTATTTATTTTTTCTCTAACACTGTTCACATGAACAGTGTTTTTACGGAACACTGTTCATATGAACAGTGTTCTCGGCATTTTAATTTATTTTTTTTATAACACTGTTCATATGAACAGTGTTTTAACGGGACACTGTTTATATAAACAGTGAATCGTGAATTTTTAGTTATTATTATTATAAATTTTATATGAAGGCAGATAACGAATTGGTTGGGAATTGACTTTGGGTTTGAGGTGGGTCATGATGGTTGACTTGTCTTTGAGCCCATTGTCATTTAATCTTGCTAAGCTGCTTCAAATCGAACTCGACCAGACAAGACTAAAAACCGGACCGTGACCTAATAAAAAGGGTTAATCAAACCTTTGCCCCATACATAATTAATTATAACTTTCGATCGAATCAGGACCAAAACTCATTTAATTATACCCTTAGCTTGATTACAATCCCATCAGGTTACTAAACCGGGTCAACACAATCTCCTCCTTATATGTTTTCATGAAAGATTATAACCAGGAGAGAGACAAGTTTAGAGTCTGTTTTGAGAAAAGAATTATTTACCTCTTACCATATTTTAAATTCATTTCAATGTTTATTTAATTTTATGGTAAAATATATATTTATCAGTTTAAAAACATTGATAAGTGCTATGAAAAGATAACTAAATTATAGATTATTAAGCACTTATCATGCTTTGGCACGATCCTGCAGGGATGCATTATTTTCTTCTTTTATAGTTTCTCCATGATTCATTGCGTCCAAATGGATCTCGGCATCAAGAGTTCATGACAAATAATTTTTGCCAGATATGTCAAGAGCTACAAATTCAAGCTTGGTGAGATTTGACATTATGAAATAAAAGGGAAGAAAAATATATTACCACAAATAAGTGAAGACCCTTATTTGGTTAGAGTCTCGTGTTGATAACGTGGTATAAAACTATAAGTAAAAGGTCATAAAGCAATAGAAAATAAAGAGAAAGAAAACACAAGAGAGCATGAGATATAAATGGCTCTTTTATTATTTCTTGCTTTTCTCTTTCCCAAGACTACATATCATCTATTTATTGGCCAAAGGAGAAAGATCAAAGGCCATAAATACATTAATTTATCATTAATGATGAAATTGGAGGGTTATGAGAAGTTGAATAATTATGGATGAATTTAGATGAATATTCATCTAGAGATGAAGATGAGAAGTCAAGATTTTATAACATAGCAGTAAATATAGCATATTATTTAAATAATCAAGGAGGGGCATTTTTGGATTTAAAAAAATTAAATTGGGACAAGCAAAGAATCCGCGGTTCCAAATCTAATCCAGGAACTATGGACCCGGGTTATACCCGGTTTGACCCAACTGTATCGGGCATAACTATCCCGACCCGCAAAATGTGATGTTCTTGGTCCTTTATCCCGGGATAATCGTAGACATGGGATAAAATCGGGTTAATGCTTTTCCCAAGTCTGCCCCCTGCTCTCGATCTGTCCTTCCCTCCCTTATTAATTCTCGCTCCTTTTTCTTCTTCTCAAATCGATGTACTAGAAGGCGATCCCTTTCCTCTCTCTTCTTCCCTTTATCCTTCTTGTTCTCGGCCAAATACCTAGTTTGGATTCCTTCTCCACCATCGCCGAGGGGAGATCGGTCGTCCGGGGCCCGAAACTAGGGTTTCCGGGTTCGAATCAGCTGACTTTTTGCCTGCGGTGAGGTGTTCCTCGCAGAAAGATCTCGCGGTCTACGATTTTAACGAAGAGGAGGAGGCCGTGGAGGCGGAGTCCGGAAAGTTCTCGGCGAGGATCCAGTCCAAGTTGAAGGAAGCAGAAACCAAGTATCAGTTCCTTGAGGCATGTAAGCCCTTTCCCACTCGAAACCTGAAACTAATTTGGACTTGCTTAATCAGTTGATTCTTTTGCTTAATTTCGTTGCTGAATCGTTTTGCGAATCTGAAACACATAGATGTTCTGGGTTTCTGTGATTCGAAGGATGAATTGTAGTAAAAAAGGGGAATTTATGTCTCTTCGTTTAAAGTGGCATTTCTAGCATGCTGGTAAAATCCTCTGGGTCAACCTGCCAAACTCTCTGCTATCTGCTAAACAGTGCATCTGTTAATTATACCATCACAAATTCAAAATTTACGATGGCACATGGTACAGTGAAGTCGATCATCTCTGAATTTTAGGCGTTCGGTTGGCTAGCTAGTAGAATATCGTCTTATGGAAAATATGGATTTTATCCAAAAGAATTGGATATATTGATCCTTCTGTGAGATTTGGCCCCTGCTACATCCTCAAAAGAATTGGTTTGCTAGATGTTTAGGCCTTTTTGAAATCTATTTATGGGTCACTAGTATTTTGGCTTTCCAGTTTGTAGGAAATGCATGCTTGTGCAAGTGGCCTGTGCAGGGGAGACATGATGATGTTCATTGTATGGACCTTGGGAGCATGTTTAGATGAGATGGAAATTAGGCCTGTTTTGAGTGATCCTTACTATTCCACCACATGTTTGGAATGAATATTATAAATACCAAATATAGTTATCAGCTATATGAGATTCTCTCTAGTGAGTCAAAACATTAGAACATCGGTCATAAAGATTTTGTTCCATATCCTTTTAAAACTTGTTCTTTTTTATTTTTGGAGGGGATGGAGGGAAGATCCATCTAGTGGAATTATCCATGTCCAAACACTTGGGAAACAGCTCCCTGGTTTCAAACCTAAGATTCTTCCATTTGGAGGAGCCAAGCTACTGTTTTATTGGCCAGCTCACAATTTCCTGTTGTTTACACTTAAACTTTTCTTGATCAACATTATCCACTTCAATATTTACCATGAAATTACAAAGACCAAATGAGCGTTTGGTTGGATAGAGGAGTATCTTATAGTAACTTGTGAGACTTTTGAATAATATCATAATAAGCTATTCAATATTAAAAAAGGAAAAAGGATCCTTATGGATCATGTTCGAAGGATTCTCTAGTCCTTGTAATAGCCTGCCCTTTATAGGTTAAAAAAAATTCTATCGATGTCATGACCCATAAGGATGCACTTTTTGATTCCATTCTCTTTTAGACTTCCTCTATTAAATTACTATGTAAGATGTTGCCTTAATTCCCCCCTCTTTCCCTCTTTTTTCCTTTCCAACCTTGCTATCTCCCACCCAAATAATGCTAGAAACAATCCGCCCCCTTTTGCTGCTAGCTTGGGTAGTTCTCTCCTACTCCATTTGTTGCTAGTTTGCATGACTTGCAAAAGTGGCCTTAATTTTTGGCTGCTCATCCATCGTCAATCTATCCTTTATCCTGAATTGACAACTCTTTTGCCTATTGCATATCTTCCATAGCCATCAATTAATAACCTCATTTTTTTCAGCCCTTCCGGCCCACCTTATCGCTTGAACCAACCATTATTGCCCCACTTTTTTCACCATGTCTAGCCACCATGACCTTTGCACCCAATCTTTTTCACCACCCTAACATAGATCCATCTTTGACTGCTACCGTTCGATGGCTGTGGCTTTTCTTGTTGCTGACGGGAATTGAGAATAAAGATGTAACATTGGGCTGGAAATTGAAGGCAAGATGTTTTATGGTGTTTTATGTTGATGACCATTATTGTGGGATCTTCACTTTTGTTTGTCTCATAGCATCTTTTAAAACGTGCTATGGTTCGAAAAGAAACCTCTAGTGGTAACTCTAAACTATAGGCAACATCTTGTAACTACCTATAATGACAAGATTGAAAATAGCTAGCAAGTGGCAGGCTGGCAGCTTCACCCTGTTTCATTCGGGTTTTAAAACACCGGTTTGAGGAGATTAGTAAAGGATTATTTTGTTCTTGACATGTGTTTTATTTTGGGTTAGGCATGTTGTAAGAGATGACACTATCAAATTGACTCACCGATAGTTAAGAGGGGGATTCAATTTGAGCTTATAGCAATAGTGCTAGAATATTGACCAAATCAAAATTAAGTTGATGTGACTGTTGTCACCCCTAATCATGGATTGAAGGTTTATGGCCAAGAGTAAGGATGTATATGAACTCAATGTTGTAGAGACTAGGAAAATAAAAGTAAGATGATCTGTCATATAGTGACTTGCATTGCAAATGCAACTTGCTTCAATCTTAGATTATACATCCTTTAAGGGTTTGTTTAAATGCCCAGATAGGCTATTTTAGGACAAGTTCTCCACACATTGGATGTTTAAGAGAGGCAAGACTGACACAAAATAAATTGGGTAGCGATGGAAGAGAAAACTTGATATGTTGGGGAGCTTGTAGATCATATAATCCCCAAAAGATACAGGATTCCTTCCCTGAGATGCTTTCCACTATCCTCAGATATTTGGAATCAGTTTAGAGAAATTCTTTACTCTCCCATGCTAACCTCTTCTAACCATCAAGGATACTTGGTATGCCATCCAAATAGAGGTGGCAATTGTGTCGGGTCAGGTCGGAAGTCCCAAACCTGAGCCTGTTATATTTAGTAAGCAGGTAATCTGATTCGAACTATTTAACCTATTTAATAAACAGGTCATATCGATTACCCTGTATAACCTATTAACCTATATAACTTGTATAATCTATATAACCTGTTTACATAAATTATTATTAACCACTAAACCAGTTAACTTGATTAACATAGACAATAATGATTCTTCACAGTCATCTAAAACTATAAAAGTGCATATTTGCTTTATAATGAGAATTAATAGAAATGATATAAGAGAATTAGAAATGATACCTCTTTCCAATGATTCAAAACTCAATATGGAATAATCCACGACAATTCATTTCATAGGTTACATCTTAGATTGTGGTAGTTCACTACCACATGGACCTTAAAAGGGAAAAAAATTCCACACCGATAAAAGTTGTGGACTTGTATTGAACTTATACCGTAGTTTATACAGGATTATGCTTATATCCACCAGAACACACACTCCGACCTAGTCGCAAAACAAGATGTTTGATAGAAAGATCTAATCTTGACCTATGACCTGCAAGCTTTTTATCAACCAAAGTTTAATCCATAAAAGGAAACCAATTATGATCAGCTACCGACATTATTTTAACACTCCAGCATGGATTTGGAAAAGCGAAGAAGGGAAGAGGAAGAGGAGGCTCAAATTCACCATTTAATCTGCACCTAAATCAAAATGACTGCAATCAGTTGGATGCAAAAGCAGACCATCCAAGATTAGTTGCCATTAGAAATGGCTGATTTTTGCTTCACGAATCAGCAAAATCTCATCCAAGAATCATCTTACCTCTTCATAAAAACGTAAAATCAAATATCATTTGTGGCCGAAGCTGTTACAGCCCGATATGATCTCTTAACAAAACTGCTTCCACTAGAAGATTATTGAGGTAGAAAGATTTTATCCAAGAATCATCTCTCGGCTTCTCTCTCTCTCTCTCTCCCCCCTTCCACCCTCTCCCTCTTTCGCCCTCCCTTCCTCGCCTCTCCCTCCCTCCCTCCCTCTCTTTTTCCCTTTTCTTCGCTCTTGTTTTGCCGGGTTTCTTGAACCGAGGTGCCAAACCGTGTTGGTTCACCCTTGGTATGATTTGGTATGCCCTTAATCGTGTGGTTCGAGGCAGTACAACATTCCATGACATATAGTAAAGATTTTATGTTCCTTTGCTTCCATGACCAAATCCTTAGAAACCCCCTTTTTGGACTTTATCACCACAGCCAGTGGAGATCAATCATCTTGGGCTTGGTCCTAGGCTTTATTCTAGAGTTTCCAAGCTTCAATCAGCTGAGTTCTCGCTTGTATGAGTTCCTGACAAAAGGATCTTGTTATCTACAATTTATAAAAGTCTTGTTCGCATGTATGCTAGAACCCAAAGTCGGCGGAACCATCTCGAACTGGGCGGTTTGGGTCGTACCGAGCTGTCTCGGCGGCGGACCGGGACGGTTCCGGCAATGAAAACGAAACCTGTTGCCGGAGGGGGAGAAGGAGAAGAAAAAAGAGGAAAAGAGAGAATGAGCTGGGGAGGGAGGGAGAGGGAGAGGAAGAGAGAGGGAGTTGGAGGCGAGCTGCGCGGAGGGGGGCTTTGCGACCGGGTCCTCTCTTTCGTTTGAAATAGGGGTCCAGCCCTTTTTTTTTATTTCGCGATTTTTAAGTGAAGTCGGCAAGCGTCTGTTTCGGACGAAACAGGGGACCTGGCCACGGAGCTCTCCTTCGCCTCCGCCCGGGTCGCTGGCCTCTGCCGGCCCTCTGTCTCCCTCCCTCTTTCCCCCTTCTCTCTCTCTTTTTTCTCTCCCGTTCGTCCTCTCCCCCGCCTCCTCTGTTATGTCAGTACGGGGCTGGCATGGAACGGTTTGGGGGCGTACCATTCTGCGCTGTCGGGCAACCGGTCCGGCCTTAGGATCCGGCACAGCAGACCCTGGAACCGTACCGTTCCGTGCCATCGGGCAACTGGTCCGGGCCCCGGTTCTTGCACAACAGACCCTGCTTGAACCTTTTCCTTTGTCCATGTTTTGTAATCAACTCCATCTATATTGTATGAGGATTCTTTGTCGCTGTTTTTGCGCTTTTAGTTTTGTTTAATGGCCAGTTCGCATTTAATAATTGGATAAATCTGCAATTTTTATCATGAAGTAGAATGTGTTCTTATTGGTGTTGCAACACTCAATAGTGGATCCTTTACAAACCTCTGAACCTTCTTAGAGTGGGTTTCGGGAATGGAGGATACTCCCTTAGCAAAATTCTGTCACAGGTGCCTATGATTTTTTTAGTTTTGATGTTTAATTATGATACATATAACACTCATCATCTCGAAGATTAGCAATCTCTGCTGATCAAATATTCTGCTACCAGAGGTCATCATTTGTCAATCATTTACCAACCTCATTTGCTATATACGTGTTGAGAATGAATACTTACTTACAAGGGGTATTTGAATGCCATCTTTAGTAAAATATTTAGGGGTTTCAAAATGATGGACTTCTAGTTAGAGAATCTTGGATCTTTTATGAATGCTTAACCTTTCATGCACATAGAAATATATTTTCTGTAAATTATTTATTTTACTTTAATCTCAATCTTTTCACTTTTATTTGATGATGCACTGTGTTATATCTTTCCTTGTTTATTAGTATTGTTGTTCTATGATGAACACTTGGAGCGAATAGTGAAATTCTGTTCTATGATGATTTATTAGTACATTTACTGTTGTTATTTTCTCATTTTATGTTTTTATCTCTTTGTTGCAGTCCACTCAAGCTTGAATTTAAGGCGAACAGATGTGACCAGTGCTTATATGGATTTGTGTGAAAGAGATAATGCCCGGGAGTCATGTATCATAGATACACCACAAAAAAATCTGGCTGCTTCTGATGAGAAAATTGAGTTCGATGAATTTATTGCATCCTCAACAAGTTATGAAGACAATGGTCATATACTCACAGATGAAAACGAACCTGAGATTCTTACAGGAACGGATCCTCTTATAATTAGAACTTCTGGTCTTGTAGTACCTTCTGTAGGCGACAAACAATTCTCAGAGTCTTCATCCGATGTATTCCATATTCTTACTGATTTCATTGGACCTGAATCTTTTGTGCTACTCTGTCCTTTTAATTCTTATTAGGTTCTCATATTGAAATGCTGTCAGGGAACAACAGTTGATGTGATTTCAGATGATGAAGGTAGCTGGGTGTCGGCATCTGATTCTCCATCAGCAACACATTCTGATGTCGAGAGTGAAGGTCATTTTTTACTCACAGGACTTCTGTTGTTATTGCTTAATACCTGTTTCGTGACTGCTTACTGTGTAATTTCAGGTTACTTAGAACACCGAGTCTCAGATAATTGTTACAGTGCATGTGCAGATACGGTAAGATTTTTTTTTCATGACCATATTTCTGGGGTATTACACTGGTGAACCTTTACAAAGCAAGATTAATGTTAATATATTTGATGCAAGGTATGCCGTACTAGTCCGAACCGGGCGGTATGGATACGGGTACGTACCGTACCGGTTCGGTACGGATTCTCGGCACGGATTGCGTACCGATACTCGGTACGCCAAAAAAAATCATACCGTACTGTACCGACACTGGGCTAGTGTGGCACCAGTACGGAGTCTAGTACCAAGACGAAGAACCTTGATTTGATGTTCTTTCCTTTTATCCTAAAAGAGTATCCGGGACATGAATAATTAATTTTGTTCTTTTCATAACTTAGAATATTCCCTGCCCATCCCTATGCCCCTTAGTTTTGGAGTTAGAGAATTGTTTTTGATATTAATGTCTAAGTGCATATACTATATTGTTTTTGGAGTTAGAGAGTTGTTTTTGACATTAATTTTCAAATGCATATACTATGTGGTTTATGATGCTTTGCGTCACTTCCCCAGTCACTTTATTTGATTTGATATAATAAATATGGATTATAAAGGATACACTTTTTTTATCAGTTGATGAAAAATTTTCCATCCCATTTCAAGGGACAATTTCAATGTTTTCATTCAATTGTATATCTATTTTTTTTCTTGCTGTGAGCTATTGATTTCCACAAGGTGGTGGAGCTCTGCCTCATTTGTTCATTTCTGTGATTGTCGAGGCACAAATTCCAAATTTTTGTATGTAAAATTCACAACAAATGCTACAAATCATCCAACCTATAAATATTGGGAAATATCTCTTTGTACAAGCAAGTTTCAATAAAACTGCATTTTGCCTACTTACAACCTAGGGAAATTACTATATACCACCGTATTTCCACAAAATCCTAAGCAACCTTTGGAGACTTTTCATTGTCTAGACTTCCATCCAACACTCTTTGACCCATGGATTGATAAATCCATGGTGTAAACTCAAGTGATGATACTCATCTGGATCCAATCCATGGTGTAAACTCAAGTGATGATACTCATCTGGATCCACCTGATGTAATCCATGGGTTTTTCAACCCACCAAAACATAATTATCTGCAACATCAGAGAGAGTAGTTGGTTGATATTTATCAGAGATAGGTATACCTAGACTTTAAGTTAAGATGCTAAACTTAAATTGATGGAACCCATCCTCAGTCTCTAATGGAACTCATTGCCAACTATGGTCATTAAAGCATTGTGTTCATCAATCCATGGTTTTATCAGCCGAAGGGGAAAGAAAAGGAGAATGATAACTCTTTGGCATGAACTTACAGTTACACAGAGCAAGAGCAGAAAGTTCCAAGTGTTGGAATAGGGAAGTGGCCATCCTTCAATTTCTGGAGAGTGGGAACAACAAAATTGCCTGTATAAAATGAATGGTGATATATTTTATGGTTTTTTCAGTGATTTTTTCAATATCTCGATCCAAGATCAAGTGAGTAAAAAATTTTAATTATAGTTTTTTTTTCCAAGTTAAACGTTATACAGACGAAGCTGTGATAGGAGTAAGAATGAGTTTCTGTAATGGATGCAAAGTGGAAATAATAGTTTTCAAACCTAGGCGTGCATCTTAAATTTTATATCACAGGAAGGGGTTCCACTAGAGGAAATAGTAGATCCCCTTTGTAAAATGGTGCAATTCTAAATCGTGTAATTCACTTTGTCAATGTTGATGCATTCAGTCCAAACAAGGGTCTGTGCGACTTGTGGTACAATAGCCCACTCATTAGGTATATCTGGCTCTGATGCAGTTGATGACATAGAGTTGCAATTGGCAAAATGACGCAGAAACAAAACATAACTGGATGAGATGGAGTGATTTTTCTGGTCATTAGACCTGCAGCTTTTTTTGGTTGATGATCAGCCTGAAGGTTATGTTTTTGTTATTTTAAGTTCTCTTATACATCCCCCACTTAAATCTATGCCTTACAAGCTGCATCAATTGAAATGTGAATATTGAATGCTTATTGCGAGAAACTAGAGTTGATGTTTTGTTATATGGTATTTAAGGCATTCTAGTTAATTAAGCATACGGATGTGTCGTGGAAGGTCAGGTAGTATTGGCTCAAGTTTGTGGTTGCTGACATGCTGGACATTTGAGAGCTCTTGCCTAGTTTTTGGATAACTTGCTATTTCTTAATGGTGTATGCTTTAATTTGTAATGTAAATTACCATCAGCAGGATACTTCATGGTTACTTTTTCTTATTATGTTTTTAAATTTTCATTCCTCTATTTTAATTGTATTGGTCATTTGTTCTGGTTGCTGTTCTTATCGTTTCTTTAAACCTTTTTAGTTCTGCATGTTCCTGCTTGTTTTATTTGTTATCATCATTCAATATACTTAATTAATACTCTTTTTTTGTGGCTTGCAGGTGGATGACAACATGGCTGTCATAGTTTTCCCTGATTATGTTATATATAAGAACATGCTGTGTGGAGACTCTCGGTTAACCTTCTTCACAGATTGCATTAAGATTGAGTGTTCGGATGTCAGTGGAAATGGAAAATTTGTTTTAGAATGTGCAATTGCTGATATCATTTATATTCATCGCCAGTGGAGTGGAAGTGTGGGTGTTGCTGCAGACTTTAATTTAAAAATCAAATTGGGTACTATACCGTATCTCATTGCTTTTGGTTGTTTGTGATATCATCGTCTTCTTATTACAGGTTGAAGCTGCTTTGGTTAAACTTTGTTTTAAAGCAACTGATGCTAATGGAAATGAAAAACCTCACAATGATGGTGGTATGTCTTTTCCCAAATATTTTCATTGCCGATTCCATCATTTGGCACCTTTCTATTCTAAAATTGCCTTATTTATTTTGAGTCACTTGTTTTGTTATCTATGGAGCTGCATCAACATCCACCATGCCTTTTTCTCCTAATTTTTTATCAGTTTGTCTTGGCAATTAAAATTTCAGTTTAGTGGTGAGATAGGCATACTTTGTATGTTCAGTTTGGACTGTAGAGTTAACTGAGTCTACTTTAGCCTATGACTGCAGGGAACTGATACATTAAGTTCTAACTAGGCAGACAACACTCTTCCTTTTTTTTTTGCTTAAATATATGAAAATTCTCTTATTTTTTGTTACGTTATGTTTGTGAATATTATATGATTGCAAGAATTCGTATTTGACCATATCAGATGGAAGGAGAAATTGCTAAATAGCTTGATCTCTAAGTTGTACGGTATCACCATTCATGAAAAAAAAATGGCTGTTGCTTATCTAGTTGTTAACCCATTTTTATTCAAATAATTGTTTAGATATGTTTCCTATGACTTTTCATTGTTCGGACTTCAGAGCGTGTGGATTTGGTTTCCGAACTCTAGAAGAAGGCTTTCAAAGAGCAGATTGAAAAGCTGGTTCTGCTTGTTGTAATCCCAGCTCAATTTCGTAACATTTAGATGTGTCGATGAAGAATAATGCCATTTAACTGTTTATTGATGCTATCAGATTCCCTCTTTGGCTTCCTCTCCTAGGTACTCTAGAGGAGCTTTCTTTGACCGCTTATTGGCTACTCCAGACTTTTTCTGAGATTGAAGGCTTAGTTTTGTCAACCTAATTAGATAAATATTCTTTATGAACAAGTTGGTGGTTAGGAGTTCCTCACCTAATGAATATATACTTCCCTTCTGTGAAACATGCATATGCAACATGCTCTATTTTGTGTGAGTTATCACCACCAGAATTTGAAATGAATTAGAAAGCATATTTGTGATTGCATCACCAATGCACTGAACTTTTATTGTTCACAATCAGGGACTCATTGGGTTTGCAATGCTTAAATGGCTTTCCAAGGTCAAATTTCTTGGGACAATTTTCTTGGCAAATGTTTCGGGCATATAGAGGTGTTGAGCGTGGATGTATAAAACAATGCACATTTTAATTCACCACCAAAATACGTTATAAGATGCACATTTCTGAAGATTTTTTAAGGAAACTTAAGTTAGGCTTTTTTTTTGGTTTAATTGGCAGTACTCTCTTTCTCCTGTGACTCCTGATTGCTGCTTATATATCATTCATACTCTACTTTGATAGACTTAACTGGGGCATATGCCATGTTCCAAGGTGATAACTTTTTATTCTTAAGAGTAGCTGGGAGCCATAGTTACCAATCATTGTTTCAATTAGTTATTGTGGAGTTTATAAATCCTTATTCTCATCAATCAAATTAGGGGCAACATCTTTTGTTATTTTAAACTTTTCTAAAGCCTTTCTCATTAATTCCATCTACATTTGGTTTAGGTCCTCCCTCTATATAGGCATTTCAATGTAGTTCTAGGCAGCTTTCCAGATTGGTGATTTCTTAGATCTTCGTTGCTCATGTCCATACCATCTTAATTGTCTCTCCATCACTCTACTTTTAATTGGTGCCACTCTACAATGCCTCCATTGTACTTGTTCCTTACCCTATTCTTTGAAGTTCTATTGCAAATCCATCCCAACATTCTCATTTCTACCACAGACATCTTATGTGCTAGGCACTTCTAATTGCCAAACATTTTGAAGTGTACAACAGTCTTAAGCCTTGTCCTAGTCTTATTAAATTACCTTTAGCTTGTCAAGGCATTAGTCAGTTGCATAACACTCCAAATGCAACTTACCGATTACACTCCAAATGTACCTTACCAGTTCATTCACGCACCTTTATTAGAATATTTCTTCTTCCATCTCATTATTCCATTGAAGTATGGCCAGAATATTTAACCATGATTTGAAACTAGGGTCAATTTTGGCTCTCCTAGCTGAAACTAATTTATAGATTCTTTCTCATTTGCATACTTTTTCTGTTTCTTTAAATGTATGGAATCATTTTCCCTAGATAAACTTGAAATTTGCAAGTTGAGAACATGTGGAAGTACCAAGATGTTTTGATTTCAAAGGCATTGGAGGAAAGAAAAATTTTTGGACATAGGTTGGCCCAGCGTATGCCGAACCGGCTCGTACCGGCCGGTACGGGCCGGTACAAACCGGTCCGGCCAGCTACCGGTACGGCGGAGCCGTGGAAACCGGTACGAACCGGTTCCTCGCCGGAGACGAAGAAGACGAGGAGAAAAAGAGGGAGCGCGGGGAAGAGAGGGAGGGAGTCCACCTTCGGCCGCCATCGGAGAGCCGCGGAGGGGCGTCGGAGGCCGGTGGGGGGCGGCGGAGCCGGGCGGGGGACGGGGGAGCCCGCGGGGGCGCTGCGGAGGCCGCGGCCGCGGCCGCGTCACTGTTTCGAAAGAAACAGGGACGCGGCCGCGTTTTTTAATTTAGGGATTTTAAGTGAAGTCGGCAAATCGGTTGCCGACTTCACTTAAAAATCCCCAAATTTTTTAATTTGGGGATTTTTAAGTGAAGTCGGCAACCGATGTGCCGACTTCACTTAAAATCCCCAAATTAAAAACGCGGCCGCGTCCCCTGTTTCTTTCGAAACAGTGGACGCGGCTGCGGCCGCGGCCTCCGCAGCGCCCCCGCGGGCTTCGCCGCCCCCCGCCGGCCTCCGCCGCCCCCCACCGGCCTCCGACGCCCCTCCGCGGCTCTCCGATGGCGGCCGGAGGTGGGCTTTCTCCCTCTCTTCCCCGCGCTCTCTCTGGTGCTCTTCTTCTTCCCCGGTTCCGGCGGGGAAGAGCTTCCCGGTTCGTACCGCCCGGAGCACGGTACGAACCGGCCCGTACCGGTCCGGTAGGCAACCGGTACGCCTACCGGATCCGGTACGGTGGACCTTGGGTTGGCCTATCCTAGAGCCTACATTTCATAAATATTTTTGCTATTGGATTTTTGATTGCTAATGATACAGTGAACTTTTAACATGAATTTTTGAGCATTTTATGTTCAACAAATATTTATATATGTTTTGATTGTGTGAAAGTATTAAATAGTAGATCTATAAGTAGGATTACAATTGGTTCTACATATCAAATAGTAGATCTATAAGTAGTGTTATAGAAGGGTCTAAGTATCAAATAGTATATCTATAAGTGGGGTTACCAATGGGTCTCGTCATCCCATGACCTGGCCTAGTTAGGTCCACCCCAACATGATTGTTATGCTCTTAGGGCATGTTTGGTTGGGGGGAGTTGGACTCTGGAATGGGAATGGGAATGAGTGACTTCCATTCTAGCCATTTGGTCCGGGGGAGTTTCTTTCCCATTCCGATTCTAGGAGGAAATGGGAATGCCCCAATCCTCCAAAATCTAATTTCTACTCTCCCCTAGTATTCAAATCTGATTCTGATTTCAGTCACGAACCAAACATGTTGGGGGGTATGGCCATTCTGATTCTCATTCCATTCTAATTCTGTTTCCAATTCCGATTTCCATCACGAACCAAACATGCCCTTAAGTTGTCTGAAAAATTACCCTTTTCAAAACTGGGAAGGATCTTGCTCATATTTTTTCCTACCCAGCCCGACCTGTGCCCTAATCGGGTCTAAAATAGGTCAAACATTAGATGATCTGGCCAAATCCAACCATGAACCTGGTTCGATCTGACTTAATCCAATACCCTATAGTTTTGTTGTAATTCCTAATTTCTTCATCACTATCCATTTGCCATGTTTGGACTTGTAGGTTAGGTATATGAACACTATATGTAGCTTGAGGACTCAACTATGTTTGAGCCTAGATCATGTCCGTGTCATTAGTAGCATCATTCCACACCAATACCCTTCTTCAGTTTTCTTCGCTTGTCCATGTCATTATTAGTTTTCCTTCAACACATACAATGGATGGTGTAGATTTCATATATCTTGCATTGAGCTTGAACTCCAGACTTGACCTATCCTAGACCCAAATACTTTAGGTTGGGTTTGGCCCATCTAGACCTGATGGATTTAAAAATTTTTCATGGTCATGTTGACTCAGCCCAGTTTGCCAATGGGCTGGTTCTGGGTCTAAAATCATGTGTAAAAGAATATTGGCTCAGGTCAGGGTCATGCTTGACTTAGTCTGGACTGGGCTTGGTTTTAGGCATAAGTCCCATACACCATTATATATTTTGAAAGATGTCCGCGTTATTACTAGGGACTAATTTTATTTTTCTTCACTTATTTATTTTTTAATTTTTGATTCACATTTTGGATTTATCTTTAACTTTCAGGTTGAAGCTATCAATGCTAGAAAAAAAAACAAAACAAAATTGCTTAAATTGGAACTCATTTGGACTTTTGAATTTGAAACCATGTTTTTGATCCTTCATTCATTTTGTATGGGACAACACGTCAAAACCAATTAGCTTAAGTTGTCTTTTAGCCATCACTTACAATCGGGGCTTGCATACCTACCATGGGAAGTTAGATCCCCCATGGTCTGCATCCTACCGGAGGCCCAAGTAGGGGGCGAAGAGGCTCCATGGGCAGATTGAGAGAGAGCGAGTGATTGAGAGAGTTTGAGATCAAGAGGGAGAGATAGAAAGTGAGCGATTGAGGTCGAGAGGGAGGAATTGAAAGTGAGCGATTGAGAGAGTTTGTGGGTGTGGGGGGGGGGGGAGAGAGAGAGAGAGGGGGGGGGGGGCAAGCGAGTTGATCGAGAGAGTTTGGGAAGGGCGGATCTAGAGAGAGAGAGAGTTTGGCGAGGGGAAGAGTTTTTTAAAGGAATGGTTCGGTCGAATTGGTATATGCTGGTCAGATCAAATCCAAACTGAGCAGAACCGCTCATTCTGCTTGGTTTGGAATCTTTAAAATAGCATTTGATCGGTTCTGCACCTTTTCCAACCAAGCATCCAAACTGATCCACTTCTGCACCAGTTTGGGTTGGTACAGATGGGGCAGTTTGGGTTGGGTTGGCAGATGCTTGTTACAAACATTTTCTGCCTTTTCAGTCGGTTGTACAAATTGGTGCTAAAGTTGTTTTGGGAAAAAAGATCACGGTGGCTACCATAGTGGTTTTAGAGTTCAGCTATCAGACCACAGCCCTGGGTGGTTTAGATGGTGTTAAAGCCTGTGGCTGGTGCCATGCCAGCTGCAAACCTGATATGACGCTCCATGGTGGGCCCAAGTTAGGCACCATGAAACCACAGTGGCTAGTGAATTTTTTTTCCCCTCCTGAATAATGGTACGAAACCATTACTTCCTCATTGACTCTTGGTAGCATTGTTCTGTTTGCGTTATTTAGTAAATAATGATGTTACAACTAATACAATAATGTGACTGCAAGAAACAACTGATTAGTTATCCCTAGTTATTAAATGTTCATATTGACAACAACTAGTATATTAATTACTAAATGGTCGTTGAATTTAAATTAAGTGCATGTGCGTTGTGCTTGTACTAAAGTCTAGATTGATTGTTGGCATTAATTCAATCAGTTTTGAATATACACTCTCATTGCTACACATCTTTTGATATAAAAAATCACTGCTATTTTGTATATGTTATTAGATATAATCTTACCTATAAACTAATTCTCATTCTTATTGGTTTTATTTTCATGTGGTAAAGAAATAGTTTTGTGTTTCAATTTTGGACATCTGTTTGTTATGGACGTTGTTTATTATGTTTGGTGGATGATATTATATTATATTATTCATCTTAATTTTCATTGTCCATATCTTTGTGGTGTTTCATATTTTTGTTATTGATGTTTTTTCCTCTTATCTCTTTTTCATAACGTTCATATGAAATATTGTTTATTGAATTCTTAGTAATGTAGATAGCTAATATATTTTAGGCCTGCCTAGCCAATCTCTTTTTAGTATCATTTGCTCTTAACATAAAACCTGCTAAAAAAGTAGTAGGACAATACAAGAGATACACTATCATGTCAAGTAATTTGTTCTGGTGTTGTAGGTTTTGAGCTGATCCTGGTAAATGATTTTGATGTTGGTAGCAGACATTTGAACAATATGATTATTACATATAGATTGTCCAATGCTTAGAGGAGTAGGTACATTGCTAGTAGCTGTTTTGAATTTTGGCCAATGTTTGGAACCTAATGACTTGGACCAAGTTGCCATTGGTGGTTGTGTCATGGATTTTCCGTTAAATTTTGTGTCACCCATGGTTTGAGCGGCTAAAAGCTATAGCTTTTGGAAATTTTCCCAAATATATGGCTCCCACTATACCATTACTGCTAGAGCTTTCTTCCACCATTCTCCAATTGAGGTCTCCCATCAGACTTCACCTCCCATTAGGTCTCACCGCCATTGTCTACTAGGCCTCCCATTAGATCTCGCTTCCTACCAGCTCTTGTTGTCCCTCTGATCGGGCTTGTCGTCTCACCACCTTGGCCCCCATGAGATCGCATCTTCTCGCCTCACCTCCCACGAATTCTTGTCACCTCATCTTTGCTCCGACATGGTCATGTCCTCTAACCTTGGATTCCATTGTATTTGGCTGGGCTGTGTTCGATACCACCAGATCTTTTCATGCCGCCCCAATCCCCTCTAGGTTTGACCACGAAACTTTGATCCCACGTGAGAGCTAACCAAGCCCTTCTCTCTTTCTTCTTGTTTTTAGGACCTAGACATGTCAAACTTGGTTCAACGATATGATTTGAATGGATGAACCAAGGTATGCTGTGCTGATACTAGACTCGTATTGGTTTCCCGGTAGTACAGTATGGTGCTATGCCTTTCTGTTCTGAGCCATACTGACAAAGCCAGACCTATTAAGGGAGGGGGAGAGGGAGAAGGAAAGGGGGGAAAAGAGAGAGGGCTTTCGAGCCCCCATATCCTCCGTAGGTGGCGGCCGCACGAAACAGAGGCTCTGCCCCTTTTGTTTTTTTTGAACTTTCTTAAGTGATGTTGGCAATCCGTCCCTTTCCCTCCTACTCTTTCCCTTCTTCCCTCTCCCCGCCTCTCTTTTCCTCTCTTTTCTTCTCCCTCTCTCGTTCCCTCGCTGGATATCTCGAATGGAGGGGCAGAACCATGTTGGTTCGCCTTTGAACTGTATGCCTAGAACTGGGCGGTTCGGGATGGTACAACCTTCTTTGGGTTGAACCATTCGGGTCATTATACCAATTTTCAGGTTTACGTTTGAACCAACCCATAAAAATTGGTGGGGGACGGGTCAAACAGATTTACTCAAGAGGGTTGACTGGGTTTCTAAACACTGGTTTCGACTGTCAACAATGATTCTGTTTCTATGCTAGCTTGTTTGTTGTGAAAGGTTAATTAACTTGGTGGTTGCTGATTATGTATAAGTTGCAGGCATACACTGCATTCATTTGAGTAAAAAATATTTGACTATAGCTCTATTTGTGCCATCTTCAATGATCTAGACCATGTGTCTGAGTGTGGAAACCAGTTCTGGCTGGTAATATAATTTCCTGTACTGAATTAACAGGAACTTTTCATTCTGCACGAAATTAAAATTTTGAACTGCTATCTGTAGTTAACTATTATATTGCTCTTTAGATTCTCATTCTAAGGAAATACAAGAACAAATTGAAGAGCTATCTGTCTCCATGTTTCATTATATGTTTCTGCATACATGTCTTGCCAGCATGGGTTTTATATGTAGTTAGTCAGATAGATCAGTATATTATTAGTGCTTTTTAATCTCGCTGAAGCTTTATTTCCCTTTTTGATGGGCTGACTGACATGATCTTTTCGAATTGAAATTACTTGTAGAATTGAAGATAATATTTGCCATTGCTGATACACATTGGTTTGAAAAGGAGCAGAAAATCAGGAATCTGGCAGAAAGATATGGAGATATTTGGAACGCTCTTCCTAAGTAAGATTTTAAAATTCAAAATTATTAGAAAACAAATACCCTTGTTCATGCATTTGGAAATTTAAGCGAACTCCCGATCTATAGGTAAAGAGATGATCTTGTTTTCTGTAGCAATGGGATTTCTTCTATCTTGACTACATAATGTAGTTTATCTCTTCCTCAAGTCCAGGCTCCAGAAACTCAGTTATAGATCTGGTTTACTCGGGCCTACCAGACTTTGATTTCAGCAATTTCAATCTGTGTTTAAAGTTTTGGTCAGAATATCATTAAATATAACAAAAAATTAGGAAAATAATTGAAGAACAATACAAGAAAGCTTATGTTACAGAATTTAGAATATCTGGTTTTGTTTGGATAATTAGATATATGGTTTTGGTATTCAGACAGAAAGTCTCTAAATTGAGCAGAAAGGGAAGCCTGAAAATATATAAGCTTAAAATAGATCAAAAACAATGAAATTTTCAAAAATTCATGGGACAAATCAACTTGATGCATGATACACTGTTCAGTTCTCTTGAAAATTAGATTAGCCAATGCATAACTATTTTAATATGTAAAAAATTAACGTGTACAAGTACAAAACTGCATGCAAATAATTACTCAATATCTGGGTTAGCATCAAGTAATAACCAAATGCAAACATCTAGATTTTAATTATAAAGTTTGAGGAGAAACTTAACTACAATCATGTGTGGATCATCATTTTTTAATAAGATTTGAGCAAAGATCTCATCAATTTCAGTTAAAATCTCGTGAATGTTGTGTCAATCAAGGGGACTCAATCTGCTATCTGGAGTCTATGGACTCTTTTCTCTTTCTTCTCCTTATAAAATTTCTCGAAATTCAAAAATATCTCTTACATCTGAAATAAAATTAAATTTCTCTGAAGTTCATGGAACTTAACTACAATTACTTCTAATGATGTCAAAATTTACAAGTCTATCTTTAATTTTATATAGTTTTTGTCAATTTATCACTCATGTTTCAATGGGGGTACTGCAGGTTTTTGTCTTAGTCAGAATACTGAAAATTCATTTGACAAGTCTTTGTCTATCTGAAAATTTACTAGAATGAGTAATTTGGTTTTATTATATCTGCAGCTATGTGAGTCAGAATCCCTTCTTTTAACTTGAAATTATAGAAAATGACCTAAAATTGATGGTAGTTAGTAGTTATCCATATACATTGAAATAAATGAAGAAATGCTTGGAAAATGGGCACTGAAAGATGAAATAATCAACTGTTGTGTACTTGTGGCGAATATTGTTAGTATCTGTGCGACACATTCAACTATAAATATAATATAATGCAATCTTGCGCTTACAGTTTATATAACATTTTTTAAGGCAACTGTATTCATCTGCTTAAATTCTTTCGGCATATTTTTCCTGCATTTTTTTAATTAAAAAATGTTCCTTGGTGGCCTCATATATTTTGATGCATTCTTGACTTTGCTGTGTAACATCACTAATATTTTTACTGCAACTATTGAAAGCTTTATGTTATGTGTATTTTAGTTAGTGCTCTTGTATCTCTCCTGCAGATGAAGACTATTAGCTATTGCATGTTTAACCATCTTTTCAGCTATAAAGATTATCAGACTGAGCTTGTGTTCGTCTAATGGCTGTTTTGCAACACATGATCTGTGTTTGCAGTGATGATCTGGTGGGGGGAGACGACACCTTGGTCCCTGATATGTTGTTTTCAAGGCAATGCTTTACTGAGTGAGTATGACTAGCCTTAGCATGCCTATTTCTTTTTGGTGCTATTTGGTTAGTAATTTTTGATATTCACTGCTCAACTATTAATTTTATTTGAATACATGCACAGACACATATCTATGTAAACAAATAACCACTTTCACAACAACGTGTATAAGCTTGTATTTATAGATAGGTTTCTATGGGTGCCGACATGCATTCACACACTCGTTTGTGCATATTTGAGATCTGTTTGTAACGTGCATTCCTAGTTTTGTATCATTTTCATAATGCAGTGTTGGAGGAGAGGGAAGAGGAGGTTGGGGGGGGGGGGGGCTTGGTACATGATGATGTACATGGATATCATTACTCTTGCAAAATGTATCAAGTGAGCACTGAAAGCGAAAAAAAATGTTGAATGGTAGGTGAAAATAAGCAGCAAAAGCTTTTATAACAAGGTAATACCAAAAATCAGGGGAAGCAACACCCAGCAAATGTGAGAGGCTATAATGAGCATAATTTTGTAGTGTGTTGAAAACTGAATCGGTGGTGTTGACTGGTACTCATCGTGCATCTATTTTTTATTTCAGTTCTGTTTCTCTTTGTTTACTAGTTGGTGTACCCACTAGCTCTCCTTCATTTTACTATGCTTGTTTTTTGTTTTCTTGAGGTCTAAGTGTGAAAATTTCGCATAAACTTGGGACTTGCTGTCCCTTGGGAATTGAAGGTCATTCTCTCTGACACAAAGCAGGTAAGCACACGTATCAAATAGATTTGTGGTATACTCTTCTCTTTCTTCACTTAAATTCTTTCATGGATTCAAGTGTTTTGTGCTGGTGCCATGCCGATTAGGCACTAGCTTAGTACATGCTGGATGACTTACCATGCCCATGTTTGGCACACAGTGAGCATCCAGCTAGTTTTCATGGCATGCAAGGGCTTAGACAGAAGCACATATTTGGTGCCTCCTTTTCATTTCTAAATATTCTGACTTTTTTCTAAGGATCTTAGGTATTTTTATATGCAAGAAAACTTGTATTAAACTTGAGAAAATAGTACACTAGAATCAAAAGTTAGGGCATGCATGCTTGCTTATTACTATGCAATACATTCTACAACGTAATATGGTATAGTGTTACACCTTACCGTATTAGCACCAAAAACAAGATATTAGCATGCTCTTTGGTTACTTGTGAATCCATTTTCATACGAAAGGATTTGCAATTGCCAATAGAAATGGTGTAATTCTATTTGTAGTTGCAAAAACTGTTTTCTATTTGGTTGCATGTAACTGATAACCTGAGTTATCAAAGGCTCAAGGCATGCTGAGGCACTAAAGTATCTTTGAGCCCAAGCGCAAGGCAAAGTGAGATGTGTGCGTCAGCAAGGAAAAAGTGCTATACATATGTATGTATGTATATGCATATATATGCATTGATTCATGTATCTATGTATATCTGTACATTTTTATGTATGTATATGTATGTAGCAGAACCATGCACAACAAAAAGAGATGGACATAGGCACCTCAACAATTTCAGCTACACCCACAAGCAGTCAAAAATCCATATGCACACGCCACAACAGTCTTAGCCACCCATGATCACATACAAAGTCACAAAGGCTGCTTTTTGTGGTGTGCCTTGCACCTTAGTCTCACTGCTAACAATAATGCTGATATCTGCAAATCCATTTGTTGTGTTTGGTTGTACAGTGTTGAAAGAGGTGTAGTAACCTGTAAATGATCACAATGAACTAATTAATTAAGGTAAAGTTTCATGTGTCATGGTTGAGACAAGTCACCGGAGAGAGTGGTGGGGCAGTGGAAAAGGAGAGGGATGAGAGAGGTGCAAGGTCGGAGAAACCGGTACCGGGCACTATTCCGGTTTTCCGGCAGCACGAGTTGGTACGGGTTGTGCCGGGCTTGTACTGACGAACCGGACACCGGTGGAGAGGAAAAGAGAGAGAGAGGGAGGGTGGCGGACGCCGGTGGAGGCCGCGGTCGGACCTTTGTTTCATTCGAAACAGGGGAACCGGTTGCGGCCTTGCCCCCCATGGCCCTCGCCGGCCTCCGCCAGCCCCCACCGGCCCTCCCGACCTCTCCCTCTCCCTCCCTCTCTCGCTCGCTCTCTCTTTCCTTCTCCGGCTTCAGCAATGAGTCTCGTTTCCTCCTCATATCCTAAAAATAGAAAAAAGTGTTGTATAGTATACATAGTAGGAGGGAGGGAAAAAAACTCCTATTGATTGAGGGTTTTGGAGGACATGATATGCTCCGTCGTTGCCGGAACTGTATCGGTGAGCCACCGGTACGGCTCGGATCGGCCGGAACTGTCTGGTTTGGGACGGTTCTGCCGACCTTGGAGAGGTGGAAGAGGAGAGAGGAGGTGGTAGACATTGGAGTGGGAAGAGGATGATGGTGGAAGGTGATGCAAGTTGTGAGGAGAGAGAAATGGAAGAGGACTGGTTGCAACTGGTGAGGGAGGGAGATGGCTCTTGGACCATGGATTTGCCAATGGTGTCATAAGGGGGGAGTATGTATAACTACAGTAAATTATTATATAATATATTGTTAATTATATTGTGTGTATATGGGACCTCCAGAGGTTAAATCCTAGTCCCAACCCAGTGGAAGGGGTGATGATGTTGCTGTCTATATTAGAATGGGTTTAAAATGTCTCCCACCCAACCTGCAACTCCAAGTTATAAAATCTTTTGAAGGCAATTTTGAATTCAAAAAATGCTGTGACTTATGGGGCCTTTTTTCTAACCAAGTTGCAGCCTTACAAATAAATTGTAGGTGACCAAACAATTGCAGAACTTTACATGCAACTTCTGGAATAGAATTTGTGTTGACCTATTTGCAAGCAACCAAATAGCCCCTAGATGATGGATACATGGCAATCATTTGCTAAAACACATACTTTAGTGAGTCAATGAAAACACTATATCATATGACAACACTTTATCAGAAATTATTAGTGATCTTTCATCAATTGCACAAAGATTTTGTCAATTTGGCATAGTTGGCTTCTATCCATGCTAGAAAACAAGCTCCCCGCATCCTAAATGAAGAAAACAATGGATAATGCAAGGAAACAAAAGAAGGATCTGTTCACTTTTGGTTTGCGCTGGTTGTATATTGAATTGGTATTGTTCAATATGGCTGATAAAGCGAGTACCTTATAGGCATGTTGGTGCATGCTCGTGATGGCCCAGCACAGTAAGTGCTATGTTGTAGCATTGTGAACCATGATTGTTGTAACACAATATTAAAGCAACAAACCAATCTTGAATTAGACCAAATAACACCTCGTTGGTGCGGAACAAGTGATAGGGTTCTAATATGTGAATTTGAATTGCAAGCTAGTGACTAAGGGAAGATGATAAGTTTTAGGGTTTTAGTAATAAATTAACGAACTTGTGCTACCAAAACACTTGTTAGCTTGTATTGGATACCAAAATTGTCGGTGAAATTATGGCTTGCTTTATTCCACAACCATTAGTGCCCTTGTAATCCACCAAGGGTTGAAAGGAATCCACCTTATGAAGAATAGACACTAACATGCAAGGATTGTTGTGCCAGTACTGGGACCCGTACTGATTGCTCGGTGGCACGGTTCGGTACGATACTGTGCCATTCTATGCCGAGCCTGCACTGATATAGTAGCACTGGAGGAGGGCGGGGGAGAGGGAGAACGGGAAAGAGGAAATGAGAGAGAGGGGGGGAGGGACGGAGAGGGACGAGGTTGGCCAGAGGAGGCCGACGAAGGGCCAGGGAGGGGCCCTCTCCCTCCCTCCTCCCTCTCCCATGCCCTCCCTCCCCTTCTCTTACTCTTTTCCTCTCTGCCATTCTCCCTCTCTCCCGCCCTTGCCGGTTTCTCGAACGGAGAGGTAGAACCGTGCCGGTTTGCCTGCCCTTGGTACGACACAATATGCCTTGAACCGGGCGGTTCGAGGTGATACGGCGAACCTTGCATGCACTTGAGAGAAAGAAGCTAATCTTATCGGTTGTCAAAACTTGAGCAACGATTGCATTTGTAGTTTTCAAGGACCATTTTAAGTAGACTCATATTTGCCTTCAAAATCTTCCTTAAAGTAGTAAGACCATAAAAAAATTAATTTGAGTAAAACCTACTCGAAATCAGAAATCCCTCTGCTAGGGCAATCCCATGCTAGGATTTTGCATTAGATGGATCCCTAGCACATTCAAATATGGTAAGCCTTACCAGTGTGTACCGAGCATACCGTACTGTGCCGAAACCGAACCAATACATGATACAAGAATACCGAGTATATATATGCTGAACTAACCCTTGTACTCGGTATACTGACATTATAGCAGGATGATACCAGTATGGGGTTTGCTATTGAGGTTGTGAAGATTGCATTCAACCTTGGATGGGTCTTCAAGTCCACTTTTGACTTGTTGGATACGCTAGGTAGTTCTAGATATGCTTGATTTTGAGTTTGTGGCATTGAACTTCTTTTGCTAAAGTAAATTCTACTTCATGATTGTGGATTGATTTTGATTTATTAACTGAATGTGGGAACTGGGTTTACATAACCATCTGTTTAGTTGCAAAATAATGTTATCTGGAGCATAGAAATTTGCTAACTTTTTATACTTACTTTTTCAATTTTAGTTTGCCTTGACACTTCAACTACTTGTTTATCTTTTTTTAATGCATTTATTTTTTTCCTGTAATACTACTAGAAATTATGGTTTTTTTGCTCACAAAAAGAATTATGGACTTCTCAGAATTGTGGAGCCCTTTGAAGATGTTATCTACCCTAAAGGAGATCCTGATGCTGTCTCTATAAGTAAAAGAGACATTGAGCTGTTACAACCAGAAACTTTTGTCAATGACACAATTATTGACTTTTATATCAAGTAAGAGAAGTTAAATGCTTCTGCTTGATTTTTGAGTTGCAAATTCAAGTTTTATATGTTTCTGTACCAAGGAATGGTCTTCATTGTATAACATGCAATTGAAGCATGAGTAGTTATTCATTGCCTTGTCAATTTGATCTATTTTGTTTGGATGTCTTTGATTTTTCTGATGCTTGGCGTATAATATACACTCACACATGCACACAGGCACTTTGATGGTTGGTATGCAGA
Organism: Phoenix dactylifera; assembly: GCF_009389715.1. Taxonomy (NCBI): domain Eukaryota; kingdom Viridiplantae; phylum Streptophyta; class Magnoliopsida; order Arecales; family Arecaceae; genus Phoenix; species Phoenix dactylifera. Next base: position 22,313 of record NW_024068495.1, on the reverse strand, counting down.
AAGCTTTCTAGACACACATCTCTATAGAGCTCCACGTTTGCATCATGTTTGCTCCTCAGAAACGTGAAGTCCACCAATGCTTGAATCGTGGCTGTGAGGCCATGCACAAACAGATGGGAACTCTTCATCTGGAAGTTTTCTTTCAGCGTTCTACATTGATGTAACTATGAGATTAATAGGCATGTATGGTTAAAGAACATAGAAGCCACCTTTACTCATTTAATTGAATATTGTTGTTAAGTTATAGCCTCTACCAAATGCTTGAACCAGCTGACCTCCACTTCATAGGATAGGTTATGCTAATGATATAAGTAATTCTCAACAAGGACATACAAGGGGAAGCAGGATTAACCACAGTTAAATCGATGTACTTGACATTGAGATTGTTTATGTAGACAAACAATCATTTCATGGTATCATATGAATTTGAGTTTCGGAAGTTCCATAGTCATAATTATTTTTGGAGATAGGTATCCCAAGGGGATAAATCATGTCATTAAAATCTGGAGTGCCATTGGGGAGGTTTTCAAAGTAATAAATTTTCCGGTAGTCTTTACTAATTTGAAGCTTTTCAATAACTAAGTCTCAATCATGATGTTTAATGTTAGCATGGCCACCATATACAAGAAAAGTAGCCAGTTGACATGGAGAAAACCTTCTTACATCTTTTCCTATATATGGTTATGACAATGTTGCCTTTGTGTATTTCACTTTTGAAATCCTTTACCATTTCAATCATCCATTCAGATTAGTTTAATGTAATTGCTGTATACTTGTTTTTTATTTATGACATTGATATATGACACCAAGATCAACCAGAATGCCTAGTTCGATGTCAAGGATAATCTTTCCTACTTGAAGTAAAGTGCCTATCTGCATGGACCAGCATACACTGTGCTTGTTCCTTACCTGTATGCAGCACAGCTAAGCACGAGACCTTTGGCTAGTGCATCTGTTCCTGTTTGTGTCCTACGTAGTAGTGCTTACGAAGCTCTAGCCTGGATCTGGGGCGTGACACTCATCTGCAAACATCTTCTTCCATTACCAAAAGGTCGAAAAAAAGGAAGCTAGAAGGATGTGAAGTAACTAGTATGGTTGTTGTTGTTGTTATTGCTATCATCATTATTATTACCTTTTTTATATCAGCCTTCTTTCATATTTGGACTAAACTGCATCCTTTCTGATTAATATGGATATTCTTTTATTACCTCTGTATATATGGAACTTCATATTGAAATCGAGATTTTTTTGTGGTGGTACTTGATTGTAGATATTTGAAGAACAAGATTGAACCTAATGAGAAGCATAGGTTCCATTTCTTCAACAGTTTTTTCTTCCGTAAACTAGCGGACATGGACAAGGATCCAGGCAGTGCTTCGGAAGGCAGAGCAGCTTTCCTTCGTGTTCGTAAATGGACACGGAAAGTAAATATATTTGAGAAGGATTACATTTTCATACCAGTTAACTTCAAGTAAGAATACTATTCTCAAATATTTTGGATAATTTTGAAGAAATTAACCTTCAAAAGCTAAATTGAATTTATGACCTCAAACTACAGTTTGCACTGGAGTTTGCTTGTTATTTGTCATCCTGGAGAAGCAGCAACTTTAAAAGGTAAGATTTTTCTGTGTGAAACTCTTACACTTTATTCCACAAGTTTTATTTTGCACTCATGATTTATTGTTTTCTTCCAGATGATGACATAAAGGAGTCTTCTAAAGTGCCCTGTATATTGCATATGGATTCCATTAAGGGCAGTCATAGTGGTCTCAAGAATATTATTCAAAGGTTTGTTTATCTATTTTAAACCTGAATATAATCCACCTTATTGACCTCTTCTAATATGTCCGCTTACATGTGTGAAAATCCTTCCTTGCGTCATAGTTTTTAAGGTATTATGTCGTTCCTGTTCCAGCCAAGGATAGACATGTTACTGTACATATTCTATCATATTGTATGGAGCGAGAAAGGCCAGGGTCAAGCACTATTTGGTATTCCAACAGAATTCAATGTATACTATCCATGAAATAAATGTGCTCTTTTACCTTTAAAAAATAATTTAAGTACACAACATCCATGATTGTCGAGAGCCTATAATGAATCTTCTGCATGTTTCATGCAATTGCAGTCTTATGTAGTCGCTGATTGCTTTTTCATCTTGATTTTTGTTGTTCATCTGTGATAGTTTATTTAATGAAGTTTTTATTGTTCTATTTGGCATTCCCTCTTCTGAATGATAGCTTGGAATATTTGCCCCAAGTATATTGATTTTGCATTATTGTATTGTTATAGCTTTATGAGGCAGTAATACAGTTTGGCCCTTATATAAGCTACAAATTTGCTGGAGTCCCTCAAACCGTATTGAGATTCATATATTTGTGCCTGCTCTAGTTCATGTGGTAAGTGGGTCTGTCCATATAGATGCACGACTGATGCTGGGGTGGAAAAGGTGGAGTGTTGACTTTATGTTGATAACCAGTGAAAACAAGTAGTTCATAGTATGTTATATGTGTAAGTAAGCTTCCTATATGAATTACTTATCTTACTCGTGCCTTCATGCATGCTAAATTTCATCAGAATTTGTCTGAATTATGGACATTGAATTTTTTTTTGCATTTTATGTATGGGCCAAAAGATAGCAAGGTTTTAAATTTCGGCCAAAATCAATTCGTTTCAGCTTAACCTGAACTGAAATTGATTCTCGCTTCCATGTTTTGATTAGTTTTGGTGGTTTTGGTTGGTTAATTTCTGCCAAAACTGGGCAGTTTCAGTCAGTTCTGCTGAAACTCCCTGGTTTCGGTGGGTTTGGTCGTCCAAAAGAACCCTCATTATGATGCTCTGTAGATAGTAAAGATTAATGCGAACAAATCGATACAACACAGTTCAGAAAATAACTACTTATGTGAAATAGATGTAAGATTCAACGAATGCATGCATTTGACTTGATAGAGTCTTAACCTCAAAAATACGAGAAATAATGAAGAAAATTCAATATATCTTCAGTTCTACTAAATATGAAACATAATGAATTTTTAAACAACTGATGCTCAAGAAATTAATGTATGCATGCTTGCATGCAAGGTTTTAAGTCCCAGCGGGAGGGGGGCTCTTCTGTTCCTATGAGAAAATAGGACCGGGACAGTGTTGGGACTTTGAAACCCATCTATGTTGAGGAGGAAGAAGAGAAAAGGAAGGAAAGATGAGGAAATGAAAAGTGAAAGGAAAGAAGGAAAAAAAAAGGAAAGAAAGGCAGGGAGGAGAAAAGGAATGAAAGGAAAGAAAGAAGGAAGAAAGGAAAGAAAAAGAAGAAAAAGGAAAGAAAAGGAGGGGAAAAAGGGGGGAGAGAAGGAAGAAAGGAAAGTAGAAAAAGAAAGAAAAGAAAGAAAAGACAAGGAAAGAAGAAGGGGAGAGAGATGGATAATATCTATGGGACTCTCGATCGGGGCTGCTGCCGGTATGAGGCGAGACAATGGGGTGTCCTGTTCCATGGAGAAACTGGGACACCCCTGTCCCACGAGATCTAAAATCTTGCGTGCATATATACCACATACATATGTATATTCAGCATAACAAATATTAGCATGCTTAATTTCACTCGCATGTAATTTAACTTCAGTCTTAAATTACATAAACTATAACCTGTATAATGAAGCACTTTAAAATATTGTAGAAAAAAGGATGTTCAAATGCATGAGGCTCTCGCCATTGCAAGGTGTGGAAGGGTCAAGCATACTCTGCTTTACCCCCATGTGCAGACAGACTGTTTCTGTATTTGGAACCCGTGACATGTAGGTCATAATGAATCAACCTTACCATTATGCCAACACCTACCCCTGGCTTCAAATATTGTATAATAACTTTCTAATGCTCTTTTGTTGATCTTATTATTTTTATTCTTTTTTTTTTTTTGGAAAGATCAAAATCTTGAAACATGGACTAGAACTTTTGAAATTATTTAAGCCAAAACTCTACCCAAGGTATTAAAACCAAAACTGCAATTGAGTTTTAAAACCTTTAAGGATAGGTACTTCTATAGCTGCAAGAGGAACATAGGTATAATAAAGAAGATATGCGTCAACATATTTTAGTATCTGTGCCTACTTGGATATTGCTAGGATCTGTGAATGTGTCTATTTTGTTGGAAGCTGCTGTGCCATAATCTTTAATGTGCCTATTTTGTTGGAAGTTGTCATGCTAGAATCGTTGAATGTGATATGAAATAAACGAGTATAGATTTGACCTTTAAAGTTGCTCGTATGATGTTTATATGGTGTCTATGAGGTTTGACCTTATGGACTCGAATGGTTGGGATGGGTTTGGTGGATCCTAGGGTCAGCGGAACCGTCCTGAACCAGAGGATTCCGGTCGTTCCGAGCTGTACCGGCGGCTCACTAGTACAGTTTCGGCAACGGAAAGAAAAACCATTGCCGGAGCTGGAGGAGAAGAAAAGAGAGCGAGTGGGGGAGAGAGGGGGAGGGAGAGGGAGAGAGGCTGACAGAAGGTGGCGGAGCGCCCTCCACCGGCCTCCGCCATCGTCCACCGTCCACCGGTCTCCTCTCTCCTCCCTCTCTCCCCCTTCTCTCTCTCTTTTTCTCTCTCTCATAATCTATGTGCCCTCTCCTCTATTGGTACAAGCTCGGAACGGCACGATGCAGGCCCGTATTGACTCGAGCCGCCGAAAAACCGGTACGGGGCCCTGTACCAGTTCTGCCAACCTTGGTGGGCCCTGCTGGTTGGTTGGGCGTCATGGGTTATAGTAATGATTGATCGGGATGTCTGAGGTTTGTGTGTATTGGTTTTTTGGTTTGAGGTGTTGGATTCGCAAGCATGGGTTTTTAGGCTTTTGAAGAATATGATTGTCTACAGATAGGTGAGGTTATATTGTTAAAGGGTAAATTAGGTTTTGAGTAAAGAGGGTAGTATTGGTTTTTGGACAATTATTAATTGAATGGGATGCTTGTGGGATTTACTCATTGGGGAATGTTATAGTTTCAGCAATCAATTGAGCACAAGCTATTCAGGCTTGGGTAAGGTCAAATGGTGCTAGAATGGTTTCTAATTAGTTTTAGGTAAATCAAAGAGGGGTCCCTAAATGACTTGGCCATAGGAGGCCTTATCATGGCTCAAAAACTGTTTAATCTACAGATGTATTTAACATTATACATACAATAGAAAGTAATTTCCCATCTCACGTCTGGTGGTGGATGTCATTAATTTTAGTTTTTGGTCAAATTACATGATGCAATGCACATGACAAATGTCAGTCCTCAAAAACTTGTGGAACTTAACCACAATAGTCATTTTGAATGAAATATCCATCTATTAAAGAGTTCCAGCACTGACACATATATAACTGAAATATTTAAACTTTTTGAAGGTCATTTTGACCTTTGATGCATTATGTAGAGTTGCTTACACTAAACTTTCTGAAAGGCTTTGAAGGACTTGGAATGTTCTTTGCCTTGGTAGAACTGTTGTTTGGAGGACATATTTTCTTTGTATTTGACCCTGGTATGAAAGTCTTTATTTTCTTTCACCCTGGACTTGATATCCAGCAATATTATTAAAAATTTTGCTTTAATGAGTGTGATTTCTTAGTTACTTGTCTTTTTCGGAGATTGGCAGTTACCTATGGGAGGAATGGAAGGAAAGACATCCAGAAGCATCTGAAGATAATTCATCAAAGTTCTCAAATTTAAGATATGTCTCACTTGAGGTTCGTTTCCCTGGTTCAATGACAGCTTAGTTGAACTTGAAAAAACTTTTATTATTAATTGTACCAGATTATGCGCAATCCACTTTTTGCTACCAATGTCAAGTTACTGATTATTGAAATTAGAAACTTGTGTGTGCCCTTGGGTATGAATGAATGCTTTACTTGTTTGTTGGCATATTTATGAAGTGTGTAGCCTATAGGTGTTAGCGAGCATACTTCTTGGAGGTTCATCATCCATGGCATATTTAACTTGTGATAATGTTTATCTTGTTTAAAATATTTTAGTGTCAGAATTGTTAGGCATTTGTTAGTCTGAAGAGGATAAGAGGGGGGAAGGGGGTTCTATGTTTATTTAAATATATCAGCATGTTAGATAATTTAAAGAGGAAAATCTCTCCATGGCTATCCTTTGATAGACATTTTATATTTGAAGGAGCATTATATTTTGGTTGGATCTACTCAATTCTTTTGGATGATGCATGGGTCCACTAAGCCAGTCGGGATGTAAATATGGTAAGCTTGTTTAGGTTAAGGCTCTGCTGTGTACTGGCATGGTTCAATAATTTCAGTTTCAGATTTCATTTTGGTGAATTTAGGTCTGAAATGCGATAAGCTTTTTTAGGTTAAGGTATTTTTTTTGTGGTTATAAAATTATATTTCACCATGACATTTGACAACTAGGTCACTCCTCTGCCTGACAGATTCTCAAAGTCAATATTGTTCAATATTGTCTTTTTTCCTTATTTTAATGGAATTTATGCCGATAATGCTAACCTACTTCCACCATATTTGATCAAAACTTATGTTTTTGTTATCCTTGCTTATGAATCTTATATTTCCAAGGCATTGATCTTCTTCTATACGTCCCTCTTAGCTTTATGGCTCATGCAATTCTTGGTTGAGTCACTATGTTGGGAGAACTTTAACCATTATGTCCTGTTTTGTGTTTTAATAGTCGCTTATTTCTCACTTGTTACTTTTTGTTTCAGTTGCCACAACAGGAGAATTCATTTGATTGCGGCCTTTTCTTACTTCATTTTGTGGAATTGTTTCTGGAAGAAGCTCCAGCAAATTTCAGCCCTTTCAAAATCACAAAGTTTTCCAGTTTTGTGAGTCTTTTTTCTCTATGTAATCTTTCACAATTATTTGCCTAAAAATTGGAAGGAACTACAAGAAAGACCTGTATTGTTTCACTAGTGAGTTATGAAATTATCCCTTTGCACTTTCTTAATATCTATACTTATTTATCACATTCTTACTAAATTTACTTGGCCTGCCATACTTCATATATTAGTGTCCACGCGGTTCATGATCATTTGAAAATGTCATGCTTTTCTTAAACTTATCACATGGTAGTTGCACGAGTATGATGTAAAATCAGCAGAAGAGTTCTAAAGAAATTGAACTTCATAAGAAATTATAAATATTCTATGCCATTCAACATAACCAGAATCTTGTAAATGATGGATTGATCGATCATGTGGATACTTCTGACTCTGTTACTGCCCACTGCTAAACAAATTGTTTGAAGAGTCTTTTTAAAAAAATTCAGATTTTAATGGATTTGTTCAAGTCCCATGGAATACTAAATTTATCATCCTTAGTATTGTCTGGTCTTCTTTGCAAGTGGTGCCGAGAATACATGTTTAATTTTCATTCAATTGAAATATCATTTTAAAACTATTTCATATATCCCATTTTCTTATGTATTCCTACTTGCCTAATTCTGTCAATGGATTTTTTGTTATAAGAAATGGAAGCTCTCAGGCAGCTAAAATCAACATTTCTTTCTTAACCACGACGTGGAAACTAACATTCATTCTTCCTTTGATGGCGAGGGTGGTCCTTTTGGCTTTTCTAGTATTGTAAGAACTAGGATCTGTCACTTGCCCTGCATGTGCTTTTGCTTGAAAGAATAATTCTGGATGTCTCACCTGTCTTCTGCATGTAAAGGAAGCCGTGCTTATTATTGCCTTATTTTCCACTTTTCTGGTAGATTGTCAGAGTCCAACATTCTTGGTGACTCTAAATGGAAAGGCCACAGAGTCCAGCATGCATGCTTGATTCATGGCTTTCCAACTATACAGGAAGATAATTTAAGCATGAAGAAAATGATTTATTGATCCATTTCCCCAAAAGGCTGGTAAATTGAAGTATATAGAGATGCAGGCAGAGAACCCACTCAAATTAAAGAAAAAACTACTCCTCTAACCTCGCTCGGGAAAACCTCGCTCGGGACTACAACCAAACCGGTATCGAATATCGTCCCCGCCCCCGGAGATGGCATTCAATACCTGTAACCCAGTAACCGAGGAAGCCGGCTGAAGCCGGGGTTCTCAAACGGCGAAGCCTTAGGGCGTGGGGTCCTCTCAAACGGCGAGGCCTTGTTTACTCCCTCCCTCAAGGTCGGTCGAGTTGGCACAGGGGTAAAAGAAGACAAAGAGTCCAAGACGAAAGCATTTATAGAATAGAGCGAAAAAGGGCTTTCGAGTGAGCTTGGGGGATTCGATCGAGGTCAAGGATTGGTCTATGCAAATGGTAGTTGCTCATTTTTCTCCACCCATTTTATAAAAATGATCTTCCGATGGATAAGGGAGATCTGGGGCTGTTTATGCAGGAGTTTTTTCTTTAGCTCTAGTTCTAACCAAATGCAAAAGTCTCACGAAAAAGCAAGTTGTTTGAGCTGCAGTCTCAGGGCCGGCCCGGGCCCTAGGCGACCGAGGCGGTCGCCTAAGGCCCCGGGCCAATGGAAGGCCCCCAGGAGGCTGACCAAAAGGAAGGAAAGGCCCCATATAAAACGGGATCTGGAGCTGGCTACGAGTCTTCCCCCTTGATGGAAGGGAGGTGGAGAGTTTCCTGGCCTGCAGAGGGGCAATTTGGGAAGTTGGGGACAGTAGTTTTGTTTTGGGTGGGGAGAGAGAGGAGGGATTTGGTTGGCTTGATAGACGCCAGAAGCCACTCTTATCTTTCATCCCTTCTCTTTTTTGGTTTTGGTCTTGGTTTTCCTTCCCTCACATTACTCCTGATCCAGCTGGGCCATCCGGAAGAAAGATAGGGGGATTGGAGATGGACTTCTTGGAGGGTGGAGATTCTTTTAGCTTTCTCCTCTCGGTTTCTCTCCCCTCTTGGGTGGTAGAGAGAGAAAAGGAGGGAGAGGGTTGAATGGCTGCTGTGCTGTGATGTTGCAGTTGCTGCTTGGGTACTCACTTGAAGGGGAGATGGTGGGATGGGACTTTTATTAATTAGATGGAGTGAATTTCCCATAATGACCCTACTTTCTCTTATAGAGAGGTTCCTTTATGGACAAATTCTTTTCTCTACCTTGACCATGAACTGCCATGGGATGACCTTTTCATGGTAAACAGTATTGCCAAGCATTATCTCAGTTATTTAATCAGTTTCATGGCCCTTCATTTAGAGTAATTACTTTTATGTGCTTCCATTCAAGAATTATATTAAATTGAAAAGGCTTCTTGTCTATCTTTGTTGGATTCATGTATCTTTGTTGAAATAGTGTACTTGATAGCTATCTATTTTTATTTATTTTTTTAAGTATTTTATATTTATTAAAAAAATTATTATTAAAATTATTATTTTTAAAAAAAGAAGCCTCGTTCATTGGTTTCGCCTTAGGCCCCAGAATGTATTGAGCCGCCCTTGTGCAGTCTAAAAGCAATTTTTTAAGGATTTAACTAAAAATCTGCAGTCTAATCATAAGTAGGTAATTTGAATAAACATGTTTGAGCTGTCTAGAAAGCTGATAGTGCAGCATGAACGGTGTTAATAGGCCTGTCGTTGGATCAGATCTACCTTAATTGCCTCGAACCTGATCCAATAGTCTGTATCCCATAAGGAGTTTCTGATGCAATAATTTGTAATGTCGAATTCAATTTATCAGTCCACTTACAAACATAATTTAAACAGTGTGATCCAATCTGTTGATGATCCGATCTTATATATATATATCTGTATGCATTTATGTTCTTATCTTTCTCTCTCTCTGTGTGGGTGTGTGTGTGTATATCAACCACCTTGTTTGCTGAAATTTGGCTAATCACTGGCCCCGGGTTCCTTCCTGATGTTGTTGCTGCGGTGCTAATGTATCAGCCAAAGCTCAGTTTAGAAGAAAAGAATCCTTACCTACCTACTTGCATTTTTACCAGATTGGATCAGATTGTCACATTGGATAGCAAATATTATTGGATTCTGATTTGAGCTAGAACTTCAATGATACAAGGGGTTATTTAGTTTTTATTCTGTCCCGATAGATCTTTATTAGAAGTGGACCCAATATTCATGGAACAGCTCTTCATAACTATGCATGTGGCGCACAGCACATCCTATTGGGCTAATGGTGGAAGATTGTTACACTCAGAATAGCTGAAGGCATCAGTACTTGCGTAGAAAGCCTTCAAATTTCTTCGTAGTTCTGTTTGTCATATTTCTCGCTTATAGAAAAAGCATAGCATGTATCCCTTTTTTTGGGAAATAAGAAAAGTGTTTTTGCATGTTCCAGTTAGCAAACACCAGTTGTGCGCGCGCACAGTTTCTGCAGGGGGTGAAAGAGTACAAGTACAGAATTCATGCATGGCACATACTCTTGCATATATACACATAAATACATAGACACACACAACACATACATACATACCTACATACGTATATATCTACAGATATACATACATACATGTATGTATGTATCCTTTGTATGTGTAGCTATCCCTTCTTTGGCATATGTGGATGCTTATTACATTGTTCCTGTGCCACTAAGAACCAACCTCCCCATTGGAAAAGTCTTCCATTTTCACCCGAAGTTCCAAATAGCTCTAGATCATTCTGAAATTATTTTATTGTGCCTCTCTATGTTTCTCTTAACATGATGTTGGGTTTTTTTTTTCAGCTTGGTGCTGATTGGTTTTCGCCCGTTGAGGCTTATCTTAAGCGTTTTATCATTTGGAAGCTGATATATGATCTTCTCAAGGTCCCCTCTCAAAAAGTTATGCCAACAACATGTACCAATGGACATTTCTCTGGGTTTCCTGAAATTGAGGCTGATCCCGTCATAGAATTTCTTCCTGTGCAATGCCATCCAGCCAAGCCAGCAGTTGGTGATTCAATAACTCCTGCTACTGACAGAGGAAATGAAAATGATGTTGAGCAAGTACGAGCAGTAGAATTTCTTCCCCAGCCGTGCAGTCCGGCTAAGCCAGTACTTTCTTATTCATGCGGACCTGCTTCTGACAGAGTAATTCAAATTGAACTGTCAAATACATCTTCTGATGTCACTCAATGTGATAAAAATGTGGGACTGGTTGTGCGAGAACTTCTTGGACCAGGAGCAACTGCAGGGTTTTATCCTGAGGTCCCAGAAAATGCTTGTCAACAGGATGAACCGTTTGAGAAACTTGCATCTACAGCATGTCGGGTAGTGGTATTCTTCCTCCATGGTGACTAGTTTCACTTACAGCAATATTTATATACCCGTTTGATGCATGATTTCTTTCATTACATCCATTACTCATTATCAGTGGAGTAACATGGTATCTTTGTGGATTAGGAACATGTGGATAAGAGTCTGCATTTTGTTTCCTCAAGCCTAGACAACGATGCTTGCCAACCACCAGGTGGAATCTCCAATTCCCAGATTTGTTCGACTTCGTATTCCCCTGAGGTTGTGGGAGTGCATGATACATTACAGAGCTCTATGCAAGAAAAGGAAGCAAATGTTACATCACTTGAGTCTTTTAACATGGACCAAACAGTTTCTGATTGGAACCATGAAGCAGGAGAACCAGAGTCTGTCTCGCCCAAGAACAAAGGATATGTTCCAGATAGCCCTTCTCTTTCTTCTGAGAAGCAACTGGATGGTTTTGTCGAGGATTCTCAGAAAACAGATACTGTTAATGTGAAGAATGAGGATCATCAAAATTCCCAGGTAATTGATTCCATGGAGGATGGTGGGGATGGTGGAGATTGTAAGGAAGTTAAAAAATCTGAGGCCAGGGTTGGGGATAGTATAACTGAAGCAGAGGATGGAGATTGTGATAATTGCCAGAAACAGGATGCTACAAGGGCAGATGGGGAAGAGGGCCAAAACAATGCTGTTACTGAAGCAGATGGCATGGATGGTGATTGCGAGAATGTTGTTACCACTGAAGCAGAGAGTGGGTTATGCGGTGGTCCTTGCGAAGAGAATCTTCCTCCCATGTACTGTCAAGATATCGTAATAGCTGATGATGAGAGTTCATTAGATGACGACGATGATGAGAAGCTAACTGCAAAGAGATTAGAACAGCAACCTTGCAAACGTCAGAAGGTTATGCTCCCTGAAGGCAGAAGGCGCACCCGAAGCTTCACAAGAGACTGCCCTTGAATGGCTCTCCGATAATTGGTCATTTTTGCTTGATTAATGCACCTTGTAAATTTTTCTGTGACATACTAGCTGTCTGTATACGGTCAGATAGGATATGGGGTGTTTATAGGGGTGTCTTTCGGTATCTCCCCTCTTTACCTGCATTGGTGATTTTGTTAGCTAGCTGCATCATTAAATAACCAATTGAGGTGTCCTTGCCTTTCACAATGAATTATTCTCCTATAGTCACTGTTTAGCAATTCTTGTGCTCTTCACGAGACATTGTGTCAAGAGTAGGGGAACATACAGAGCAGCTATTAATTCAAGCATATTATGGGTTGAGTTGATAGCATCTAGGCTGCAGCCTCATGCATTTGGTCGATACTTGAAACTGAGCCCCTCCTTAAGGCCTTTTGAGAAAATAGCAATTCTGGCTTCAAAGTCTTCCTTTCTAACCGTGGAAGTGTGGAACTTTCAATTGAGCTCTTTTTATTTGATTCATGGTCTGATCGGTGAATCTGTTAAAAAAGATGCATCCTCTCACAAAAGAGCAAGATGGTTGTGTATTTTTGGCTTGTCGCAGCTTCCATGAGCTCGCATGGGTACACTACATTATTAGACTCGTTTCCGCGTGGCCAAATGAAGCTCTGATAAACTGTGCACCTAATTGTTCAATTTCTTGAGTGTTGCTCATGTGATTGGGAATTATTGATGTTGTTTCCAAACTGATGGGATATTTAAAAAATCATGTTGTTATGATCTAGTTAAGTCTAGTATTGGAAATTATGTACTATTGTATGGTTGGTAAATTGAAATTCAAGACATTGTTTACAAAAAAAAAAAAGAAACACTTGTGGCACGGAATCAGAGAATTACCTGTTGATTTTCTCCGATTGACACCTATGGCTATGCTATCTTCTCTCTGCTTGGGGTGGTCGTATCTCATTTTTGATAAAATTTATGTAAATAGATAATAAATATTAGAAGGATTCAAAATTTTGATCTTTCGGTTAATAGCCATTTGGAGAATGGAAGATTCATTGGATAAGGAGAGGCGCATATTTAAGAGAATTAGTATTATATGGTAGAATATTTTTGTCAAACATAGCACATTGAAAATTTTGGCTTTCTTGCAGTGATTTTTTAATAATTTTTTTTTTTTGATAAGATATTATTATAGTTATGAAGGACTTGCATGATATTTGTAACTTAATAATGGGTGTCTAAAGGATTACTTTATTTGCTCATTTTTTATTATAGAAATAATGATTGTAGTCGATATAATTTTAAATATTCATCATTGAACATATTTAATTATCTATGTAAATTTAAATTTATTATTTTATTTTTTGAAAATTAACTGTTTCAATTAATGGCTATAATGGTCCTTACGACATCTATTTTCCAAAGAGTTTAGTGGGCGCTAATTGGGTCAGATAACATCCATTATAACATGTCATATGGTGGTTTTTTAATGTTTTCCCCCCAGCATCATTGAAACTTAGGGTCAGCTACGCTCATGCGAGTCTTAATGCACAAATTAGGGATCAAGCTTATGGTTCCAGGATTTATGCACAAATTGGGCCAAATTAACTAAACCCACAAATCAAATTCGACTGCAAGTTAACAAGTTGGGCTTCACGGACGGCCCACAGCGGCCCATTGACTAATGATCCAACAGGCCCAGCATGTTACGATGATCAAGGAAATATTGGACTTCCCGGAAAAAGAAAAGACGAGAGTTGGGCTTTCCTAGGCCTTAATGGCGTGGCCAAGATTCTCGTAAAATTTAAATTAAATGCGCAGCTATTTTTCTTGTCATGATTAGGAAAGGTTTCTAACGTTAATTACTAGTTCTCTTTCCGAGCAGAACTAGGACTAATCTCTCTTCTCACCCTCTACATACATATCAGACCGGCCTCGAGGCCTTTCTCCCCATCAATCTCTCTTGATTTCCTTCATCTCAGTTCTGCCTCCCTTTCGTTGTTCCCGTTCGTTCTTCCACCATGCAAGAAGCAAGAAAGCGTCCAAAGATGATGAAATCCAAGGGGAAGAAGGCCGATGAAACCCATCTCCCACGCATGACTCCTGCATGGGTGCTGGAGTTGGCGCAGAAGGGAAAGGGCACGGAGCCATGCTTCATCATGGCCAAGACCCTGGCCAAGACCGACCTCCGCGCCGGGCAGAACCGCCTCCTCATCCCCGCCGCCTCCGTGAAAGCCCACCTCATCCCTTTCCTCTCCGACGAGGAGAGGGCCGCCGCCAACCTTCTCGATCGCGAGCGGAAGCGCAAGAGGCCGAGCACCGAAGACGGAGACCTCGAAGGACGCAAGACCAAGAAGATGAAGCTGGCCGAGTCCGGCGGGGGCGTTCTTCAAGAACCAGGCGAAGGAGAGGCCTCCGAGGACAAGAAGAACGAGAAGACGAGCAAGAAGAAGAAGAAGAAGGAGGCAGGGAGGAAGCACGGCGGGCTGCATGTGCCGGTGTACGTGGGAGCCAACAAGTGGAAGGCGTACGTGATCATGACCCGTTGGGACTCCACCAACGGCACCGTCCTCAAGGGCGCCGAGTACTCGACGCATCTGGCTAGGTGGAGCGGCGTCAAGGTGGGCGACAAGGTGGAGTTGTGGGGTTTTCGGGAAGGAGAGATGGGGGAGGCCGTGCTTCGTTCTCCACAGGATTACGGAGGGATTAACCGAGTGAATTCAGGGTGGAGGAGTTTGGGTTTGATCTCAGGGGAGCAGAGCTGCAGAGGGATTCTTGATTCTTTCCAACCAACGGTTGGCCTGTCATTATAATTCTTATTCTTGATTTTTTTTCTTTCAAGAGGAAACGTGTGGTTTGTATGTAAAAGAGTGGGAACATATATATGTTTAAATCTCAGATTCTTTTTTATTAGGATTTGTTCAATGTATCCAGGAGAAGACAATGTATTTATGATGCAGAATGTTATTAATATGGTGAATAATAGATACATATTCTTGATTCTGCAATTGAAGCATGAGTAGTTATTCATTGCCTTGTCAATTTGATCTATGTTATTTGGATGTCTTTGATTTTTCTGATGCTAGGAGTATAATATACACTCACATATGCACACAGGCACTTTGATGGTTCCTATGTAAAAAGCTTTCTAGACACACATCTCTATAGGGCTTCATGTTTGCAGTAACCATGAGATTAATAGGCATGTATGGTTAAAGAACATAGAAGCCACCTTTACTCATTTCATTGAATATTGTTGTTAAGGTATAGCCTCTTCCCAATATACCAAGTGCTTGAACCAGCCGACCTCCACTTCACAGGATAGGTTATGCTAATGATATAAGTAATTCTCAACGAGGGCATACATCATACATGATACATGGGGAAGCAGGATTAACCACAGTTAAATCCAAGTACTTGACCTTGAGATTGTTTAGGTAGACAAACAACCATTTCATGGTATCATATGAATTTGTGTTTCAGAAGTTCCATAGTCATAATTATTTTCAGAGATAGGTATCCCAAGCGGATAAATCATGTCATTAAATTCCGGAGTGCCACTGGGGAGGTTTTCAAAGTAATAAATTTTCCGATAGTCTTTACTGATTTGAAGCTTTTCAATAACTAAGTCTCAATCATGATGTTTAATGTTAGCATGGCCACCATATACAAGAAAAGTAGCCAGTTGACATGGAGAGAACCTTCTTACATCTTTTCTTATTTATGGTTATGACAATGTTGCCTTTCTGTATTTCACTTTTGAAATCCTTCACCATTTCAATCATCCATGCAGATTAGTTTGAAATCCTTAACAATGAGCAAAGGCAATTGTTATATACTTGTTTTTTATTTATGGCATTGATATACGACACCAAGATCAACCAGAATGCCTAGTTCGATGTCAAGGATAACCTTTCCTACTTGCAGTAAAGTGCCTATCTGCATTGACCAACATTCACTGTACTTGTTCCTTACTAATCTGCTGCGCAGCTAAGTGCGAGACCTTTGGCCAGTGCATTTGTTCCTGTTTGTGTCCTACGTAGTAGTGCTTACGAAGCTTTGGCACGACACGGCACGTACCATGCAAGTGCCAGGCAGCATGGCAATGACATGCAATACTAGTCCTTGCCTTTTGTGAATCTAACCTGTGGCTTCAGCTGCTGTATTTTACTGCATGGCCGAACAATTGTGTTCTATGTGAGAAACCTCTAAAGCATTAAATAAGCTTAAGGACTGAACTAGGACAATTTACTAATTGATGGATGTTAAGCACATTGTATAACAATCAAGTTTGCAGTTAACAACTATTGTAGTTATATAATTTGAGTCAACAAGCCTGAACCAATATTTCAAAGATTAGCTTTATGGATTATTTTTGCCTCTTTTGCACCCCCAAAGTAAGCCTTTATGAGTTTTACCTAAGCAACATCCATGTATTCTGGCTTCAACTCCTTAATATTTCCATTTACCCTTGTACACAATCCTGTATTGTTGTAATCATGAATCCATCATTACAAGGTGCAAAACTTTTACCATAATCCATCTTTAGTTTTAAATGATTTAAACCTCTCTTGACTCACCGATCTCCAGACTGTTGTATCATATAACTGGCAAAAGCACCAAAAGGTTCTGTAATAACAAGAATGGGAGCAATTGAGCAGGTCTCCTGTGGAGGAGTTTGTATCTTAGGTGAGTCTTGGTTTTATGAGTTTTGGTCTTTGATTTTTTTTTATTGCATTTCATCAATATAGAAATAACGAAAGGAAATATTCACGATTTAGGGGATGCATAGACACTACATATTATATATCATAGGAGAATTAGTTCAACTAGATGTTGTTGATCCTGTTCTTAATTTTAATTAATAATGGGTGCTCATTCCATAAATCCAACTTTTATATTATTGTTACTATTTTTCACAAAATATAATCAATTACATAATCACAATTTACTCACAATTTGAAATCCCCAAAACATGATGAGGTTGCTGAACTGGATGTTTTGAAAATTTAAAGTAAATTGCTGGCTTCTTAAATTAATCAATTGTTTGATCTTTAATAATAGAAGAAGGAATGCAATATTTTTATTGTTCAAAAAATATGTAGAGACTATTGCATCGTGGAAGCACTATATGTGGCGATTTTATAGATAAAGGACATTCTTTAGCAGTAATAGCTCATCTAAGCTCAAATTAGCAGTAATGTTCATCCTAAAAATCTTGATTAGAAAGATCTAATAATACTCACTAACCTATTCAACTTATGGAGATTTGATGGGACTTCGTCTGGTAGAAGATGTTAATAGAGTCACAAAAATCAAAGTATAGTTGGGGGGCAGCCATCTTACCATAAAATATTTTTTCTATATATTTTTTGGGTAATCCTAATCATGTTGTAGATTTAGATAGTAGGCTTTTCTTAATTTGACCCACTTTGAAAACACTTATGCCATTGTTCGAGTTAGATTAGAGGGCTCAACCCTTCTTTATTTTGATGACATGGTTGATGCCCGCTTCTCCTTTGGTTATAGCCTTATTGCTATCAAATACCTTAGGAACACTGATAATGATCATGCAAAAGACGGTCGTGGTGCTACCATCTTTTGATCCACTGATCACATGGTTGTTATATGGATTAAGGGCATGAAGAAGGATCCAAAGGACTAAACCATCCATTTCAATTACCTGAATTCTCAATTATGACCCTTGAGTTTAATTATTATATATATATATATATATATATATATATAATATATATATATATATATATATATATATATATATATATATATATATATATATATATATATATTAAGGATGCCTTTGCCTTAATCCTAATTAAAACCCAGATCGTTGTTGCAACTTGAGAATATCTGTTCAGGCTTAGTTATATGTCCCATTTAAAATTTTAGAAAATGCAGGTTGGGCGGTATGCTTTATCTTTCATTGGAACTTTTATAACTACTATCATTGCATGAACTTAATATCACCGATGCATGATTTTGCATAACTATTCTAGTCCTTATGTTCAATCTATAGTTGACAGCTAGAATGGGAAGCAATTATGTAGAATGATGTGGACATGCAACAAGGCAGTAACAATTATAGCATTTAATTTAAAAGTCAAAAACCACGACATTGCATTTAAAAACAAAGTCATATGGATTATGCTTAAAATAGAAGCTCAAAGATGACTATAATTTAACAAAAGATTTTAAGCTCGAAGAGGGAAAAAATTGCATTGAGTAACTCAAAAATGATTATAGGCCTTGAAAAGCTCAAATGCTTATTAATTTAACAAATAGCTGATACATTTTCTCAAAGATAGCATATGGCCATATAGGGGTTATTTCAAACAAAATAGATTGTAACGACCAATTCATAAATAAGCTAGCAATGGCACTACCTCTATGTATTTCTTTAATGTTGCTCATGCTTACCTTTGGTTAAATATGAAACCATATATTATTCATTGTGTTGCAATCCGTTAAGGACAAGGAGTTGAACATAGAGAAACAACCTTATGAGATACACGCATATTGATGCATATTGGACTTATAAATGCATGTGTGAAATGTTTTTTTTTTTTTGGTTAAAAAAAAAAAAAGGAAAGAAGGGGGCGAGGATAACCTCACCCGTGTAGCAACCCCCACTGGGGCTGGGCCCCCTCCCTGCCGGAGCATATTCGATTCAAATCGCAAATTTCCGCGTGCCCTTCCCATTTGTGTTTACCCACATGTGAGTAGATCACCCCAACATCACTCCGGTTGTTAGCGGACCAGTAGCACTCCCTCCACTAGTGTCCAGACGTGGGGCATCCGGTCTCTGAATTTTAATCGATGCCCGCGCGTTTTGAATCTAGATCACTCTGGAGGAAGACAAGCCCCGTTTCCACTGGGCTACCACCTCAGTGGCCATGTGTGAATGTTTTGATATTGACCTACATGTTTTGCATGTATGGTAATCGCCTCTAAAGGAAAAATAAATCGACGAATAAATTGCACCTTCTAAATGCTGCATTGCACCCTATTGGAACATTGATTGGTGATGTGAAAAGGGTTGAGTTTTGGAGTGCGGAGGAAAACACCAATGTGTCTCATAGCCCATTGTGTCCTTGCACCCAGGATGAGCAGGGAAGAATGGAGCAGGTCTGAAAATTAAATTCTCGGGTCCGGATTGGGTTCGGTTGGCTCGAACCAGATGTGCGTAGATTCTTCCACTACGTCACGCCAACATCACGTGATCGCTATGCGCTGTTTACACTTAACCCCCTCTACTTCCATTCAATATTTAATAACTTCTACTTTTAGAGGACGGGTGAAAGTGAAGTGCTTGAGAACGTTCCAGGGTTCTCATTCTCGCTGTTTCCTCTAAGGGTTTCGATCGCCGCTTCTCTAGGGGGGATTCCAGGTTCGCTGCGCCTTCGTCTCGATTCCATTGGTTTAGGGCGGAGTAGAGGAGGAGGGCAAGATGGGGTTCCCAGATGCGCCGTACGGTGATGCCAGGCGATGCTCCAAAGAAGGGCACAAGCACTTATCGGGTCTCGACCGAGGCGGTGCTTAAGAACATTGACGCTTGCAAGGAGCTCTCCGTCATCACCCGCACCTCCCTCGGGCCCAATGGTGAGAGTTTCCCCGCTAAAATCTCGTTAGGTGTTCTGTTTTGTTGGCCCAAGATTTGATCTTTAGCGTTTTGGTTTGGGGTTTTTACGGTTGCGTCGATTCTTTCATAGTGATTCTGTGAGTGCATTGCACTTGTTCTGTGATTAGGTCTCAATTTGGTCGTGCCAATCTGCACGGTTCTGTTCTTAATTAGTTGAAGAATGAAGATAATCAAAAGAGAATGGAACTCCAAATAACGTAAAGTTATATGTTTTCTAACCCGAGTTATTGTGGGAGTGTTTTTTTTGTTTTTGTTTGCTTGGTCTTATATATTTCCATTTCCAACATTTAATGCAGAACTTACTTGAGTTTCGGACAGTGGCAGCTTATATGATTTTTGTTTTGTTCTGTTTTTCACATTGTGTAGCGAACGAATACTGTTATACTTGATTGTACCTCAGGAACCTTTTTTTTCTCTTGTGGTTGGGTTTGACAGGTGGAGGGAGGGTGTATTATTGATGAAAAATATTTATTTTTGATTTATTTCTGTTCTTTGCTATCCAATTCAGGCACTTTTCATGGAATTTATTTGGCTTCTACATGCTTAACCTTGCTATGAGGAGGAAGGGTGTATTATGATGAAAATATTTTTTTGATTTTATTTTTGGTTCTTTTGCTATCCAATTCAGCACTTTTCATGGAATTTATTTGGCTTCTACATGCTTAACCCTTGCTATACTGTACCTCATCAGTTCCTTTTTTTGCTGGAAATTGGGAAGAAGCTGGTAATTTAGGTTAGGGTATTTCTGTGTTGTATTCTTGAATTTTTGCATGACATTAGAGCAGAAAAGTTTATATCATTTGGAGTTTTCCCGAATTTTCATCAGTTTCATCCTTACTTGGGCACACTCATGTAGCGGTGCTCTGTGATTATTATGGCCTGGTTATGGATGCATTATGAGTTGGGTTTATGGTTATATCCATTAATTTTTTAATAATTTATCTAGGTATGAATAAAATGATCATCAATCATCTGGACAAGCTCTTTGTAACAAATGATGCGGCCACTATCGTGAATGAGCTTGAGGTCCAGCATCCTGCTGCCAAGATTTTGGTGCTGGCAGGAAAGGCTCAACAGGAGGAAATTGGTGATGGAGCTAATCTTACAATCTCCTTTGCTGGGGAGCTCCTTCAAACAGAGGAGCTTATCAGGATGGGGCTGCATCCCAGTGAAATAATTAGTGGTTATACAAAAGCGATCAATAAGGTTCTTGTTGCTTTGATGAAATGTTAATGCTTGTAAATCAATATATGTAAGATCTATGGCGTTCACATATGCATTTTATTTCTTAATGATTAGACAGTGGAAATATTAGATGAGTTGGTTGAGAAAGGATCAGAAACTATGGATGTGAGAAACAAAGATGAAGTTGTTTCTCGAATGAAAGCTGCTGTTGCTAGCAAGCAGTTTGGGCAAGAAGGTATTTTGTGTCCTCTTATCGCTGATGTGAGTACCTCAACACCTGAGCTTATCCATTATTTTCTTGTTTTTTTCATTATTGTGAACATGAAGTGCTATTGCATGTCAGGCATGCATCCAGGTCTGTCCAAAAAATCCAGCAAACTTTAATGTAGATAATGTTCGAGTTGCAAAACTGCTTGGAGGTGGTTTGCACAACTGCACGGTCGTTCGTGGTATGGTCTTAAAAAATGATGTCATCGGGAGTATAAAGAGGATGGAAAAGGCAAAGGTAAATAGTATCAGATTGTTTTTTAGTTAATTTTTACCTTTTTCTGGTTTGTTGATGTTACATCTATATAAAGAGAACGTAAAGCTTGGAATGTACCATAGCATCTTGAAATTACGTAAGTTCGGCATTTGAGAATGCAAGACATGTTAACATATATATGACACTATGCCTTAGTTGTGCGTTACTGAAGCAATCAAAACCTAATGAGCATGCCACCTCCAGAAGACATAGCATCTTGTAATAGGTGCGCTGTGCCTATAAGCATCTCTAACCTGTAGTGATGATGCACATACCTCATTATACAAAAACTTGCATGTCAGCCTTAGTTTTTTTTTTTAAGAGCCTTACTCTGAGGTGTGCATGCAGGTGAGCTTCAAATGAGCCTTTTTGCAAAATGTGGGCTGAAAATCTACCATCATTACTCATACTAGGGTCGCGCATGCATGCGTGTGTGATGAAGAATCCCTGTCGAGCTGGAGTATGGCAGTGGATAGAAAGATATCATTTCTTCTACTTGGGTATGATACTCAAGGAAAACGTGATTTTTAATACTTAAACAATGTAATCCAGCATGTGTTGGCGCTTTTAAGCAGAAGGCTTCAAAGTTCAGCGCCCAGCCTGATTTCGGGTGGCCTCAGTGTCCAGCATGAATGTGCCGGACTTCGAGGCTTCCATATAACACATCATATATATACATATATACGTACAAATATGCCATGTAACATATATGTATGTATGTATATACATATATATGTGAATACATGATACATTGTTTGCCTCTCTCCTCTCTCTCTCTCTCTATATATATAGAGATAGATGATATGCTCTGGTTCATTCTTATGGTATTTGAGTTCTTTTGTTGGTCGGACATGCTAATATGTGATAGTAACAGCATTTGCTACAAAAGCAT